>NW_006263630.1:391474-401860 GCF_000469605.1 Apis dorsata | reverse complement strand
TATATATATATATATATATATATAATTTATTTTATTTTATTATTATATTATGCTTCAAATATAATAGTATGAATTTTATTATAAATTCTCACCTGTATGAGTACGTATGTGTCCCTGTAGGAGCCATGGTCTCGAGAAACATTTGCCGCAATAATTACATTTACATCCCTGATTATGTGTTCTGACGTGCATACTAAATGCAGGCATACTAACATAAACTTTATCGCAATGTGGACATCTTCTAGCTTTCTTATCTCCAAGAGATCTATGCGTTTGTCGATGTCTGGCCAAATTGGAGGATGTCGAATATTTTTTTCCGCAGTCAGGACATTCGTGATCTTCATTGTCTTCGGATTTCGACGTTTCTGTTGAGGTTGAGGTTGTCCTCCGATTTTGGAAAATCGTCGAGGATGGCGATTGATTTGATTCCAATTCAATTTTATCGAGTGAATTTTCGGAAATTTCGATACTGTGACGTTCTTCTTGCAAGTGATGAGAACGAGATGGTACGTGAATACCTAGAACTGTGTTTTTCTCCGAACGATTCTGTAAAATTTCACGTTCGCATTCGATCCTCTCAAAAAATAGTCTTGTTCTTTCACCAAGTGATTGTTCATCTTCAATGATCCCTGGATGTTCTTGAAATTGCGATTCCTGCTGTTTTGTTCGTGGCGTTATCATTCTTCCGCATTTGTCCGAAAATTGAGCACACCTAGGCGAAGTTGATTGTTGTTGATAAATCACGTTACTCGGATGAATCAGAGTACCAG
Organism: Apis dorsata; assembly: GCF_000469605.1. Lineage (NCBI taxonomy): Eukaryota > Metazoa > Arthropoda > Insecta > Hymenoptera > Apidae > Apis > Apis dorsata. Next base: position 401,090 of record NW_006263630.1, on the reverse strand, counting down.
CAGCCGCGGCTAAGCTCACTTCTGCCAATTTTGTAAGATTATACAATTCTTCGGGACACTCTGATGATGTTTCGCTACCGCATTCACTCGCACCGTCAGAAGTTGGATGATTTCCGCTATAATCGGCCAATCTTACACCTCTTTCAGGACTGAAATCTATTAGAAATTGAGAAAATTAGATTCATGATCAGTTGTATGTAAGATATTCCTTAAATATTTCTATTCAAAATTATAATTTGTAATATATATAAACAATGTGAAATATTAGAGCTATTATTGCGTTCCATAATAGAATTGAAGATCAAAATGCGACACGTGGAATCATTTATCATCGTTAGCGTAGGTTTCTACAGTTTGAATGCGTTTTGGCGAAACTCCAACGGAAATCTCGTGATCAAACTAAAAGAACTTTCAATTGATAGTTCGATTTCGTTGTATTTGACTACTTTATAATTAGTTTTATTTCTACATCATTATTTCACAATAAAAAAAAAAAAAGTTTGATAATTTTTTTCTGTATTTTTCAAATTATGTTTTCAGAAAATAAAATTTGTTCAAATTTATAATTTTTTTTTTTTGTTTTTCAGAACAGGTGAAGAACAGAAATATAAAATCCAAAACAAGTGGTTTTGTTCTATAAATGAATATTAACAGAAATATATAGAAAAATTTCGATTAAAAGATTTATGATATTTGCAATTGTTTTTGCAATAATTTTTACATTATGTATTTACGTCATAAATCGAATCAAGGATCGAACAAAGAGATTCGTGATTGACTTGTATATCAAGGCGTTTCGTGAAATATGAAACATCTTCGCGAGTCTGTTCTGTTTTTGAGGAGAACAGAAATAGAGTAGGTATCTTTCTCTCTTACCATCCTCTTAGTTATCTTTCTTTCTCTTTAATCCTCGTATTTTCTGCGTATTTCTATGTATCTATACTCGTATATGTGCGTTTGTATGAAAGTTTTAGAGGGGTTGACGGCATCGCGACGGTATGCGTCGTGAGTTTCGTGACGCATCTAGTATCTCCTATTCTTAAATCTACTCCATGTACCACCTTAATCACGAAGCAACGACCAGCATATTCTCTTGGCCTACGATCAGCAACTTTGATTGACGAGATCGACGTAAGCGGCGCGGAAATTTTACTTACATCGATTCGAGTATCCGTATTTATGTTTCCGGGCAGTTAACATTGCCATTAAAGGAACTTTCACGTTAACCTTTGAACTTTCAACCAATTTTCTTTTCGTCATAATGTTAAAACTATACGTGAAATTGATCAATAATTAATGAACAATTATTTTTTCATCAATAGAATTTTCATCCTAGAAGAGAACGCAATGAATACCGTCGTAGTTATTTTTAAAACGCAGTTACAATATAGGAGATGGAAAAAAAGAAAAAGAGAAAATTTCTAGGTATGAGATAAACGAAGAATATTCAAAGTGACAATTACGAAGGTAAGAGTGTACCTCTTCCGGATCCATCGAACTCCTCTTCGACTCCATTGTATCGTCGATGAGTGATTAGAAACGCTCTCGGCATTTTCTTCCTGTTATCGCGTGTACGTATGTCGTCTTCTTCTTCTCTCTAATAGTCTCTTCGAATCACACAAAACATATCTTAAATCTGTTTGATCTAACTTCACTGTCACACACGATCACTAAGGGATTATTCTTTTAAAGTTGAAAAAAAAATACCGTGGATGAAACGTTGAACCGATTAAAGAAGATGTCACGCGACTTTAATAAAATTTCTCACGTACCCTGTACCTGTTGCTCGACAAGCAAGGGGGTGCGTCCGCCTCGAGAATTTCGGGCGTAATAGTTGCTCCGGCTAAGATTCGGGGCTACATATAGCAGCGCAGCCTCCCTCGCCCTCCACCGTCTCTTTGTCAACGTCTTCTTCTTCTTCTTCAGCTGCTGCGCACCGCGTTGCACGCGCTCAGAAGGGTGCCTGACTGGCTCGTGTGTCGATCGCTGCTTCTGTTTGAGTGGTGGCGAAGTGTGCGACCACCGTATGCACATCCGTGTCGCTTTTTCGAGCGTGGACGGGGTATAATGTACACGCTCGTAAACATACACGAGTAAACGTATTCAGGATTGAATGTTAAAGGCTAGTTACGTTGAGATTAATTGATTAATATTATCATTATTTTTTTCTTTTAATTTTTTAATATTTTAAACTGTATTACGATTATTACGATTATTTTTTATTTGTTTTAGTGAACGAATTTTTATAATTTCAATTTTTTAATTTCGTTACATATTAAATACTTATAATATATTCTTATATTTTTTTTTTATAATTCTGAATTTCTTTAGAATGGATTCATATGTATAAAAATTTGTTGAATATTTTTTAGCTGGAAAATTACTTTGAACTTTTTTCAACTGAATTATGGAACGTTTGTAAGAAAGCGTTATGAAGATTTATTTATTTTTTGGATATGAATTGAAATAATGAAAAAAAAATAGATCGAAGGACGTATTTTTTTATTCATAAGAAATATCGATATAATTTGTAACTCATGCGAGTAACAATATACGATCAATGAAAATCTGACATAATAACGAAAAAACCGTAATCAGAATCAAATATATTCACATCTTTTTATTTGTTCTATTACTTTGGAATTTTATGACATTGCTTTTGGATAGATATGACCAGGTGTAAACGTTTAAAGTGCATTAGAGCATTTAGAATCCATTAAACTAATATGTCATGGAAAAGATTTAAATTCAAATTCAATTAGCAACACGAAGGTAACATCATTTCTGTTTATTTATAAATTTTCTTTATCTTGAATCATGTTCAAAATCGTTGTATAAAATTGTAACGACATTAGAAATATCGGTGTTAAATATTTTGAGATTACATTACTCTGCAGAAAACGAAGGAAATGGAAGAAAGAAAGCAGATTATCGACACGATATTTACCAGTTGGCAAATGAAAGGATAAGCATTCTATTTTTAATGTGAAGCCACTGTTGGTAGACAGATTTTGTGGGATCTACGGCACGCGTCCGATGTTCATTAACCGCCACTGGACCGAGAAAGAAAGAAAGGGAAAGGAAAAGAACGTGTGTCATTTAGTGCGGCATCTTTTAACCATCTCATAGATGGGGAAACGGAAAAAGCGCAAAAATGCTAGACGCGATTCATCGAGACACGCGTCTTTTTGCTTTAGAGATGAGTGAAATTTCCTCGAACTTGATGCCACAGACACATTTTAAGAAGCAAAATCATGGAAATTATAGGAATGATACATATATTAAAAAAAAAAAAAATGAATTTTTTTTATGAAATGATAAAAAAAATATAAGGACAAATTAAAATTTTTAAATTAATTTTCCTTAGATAGAAAGTTATTACATATTTTTTCCTATGGAATTCCATTAAAAATAAACGTTATATTTCTATGAGACGTATCATATATTTACGATCTTCTATAGTATTTTATTAATACCAAGTCGTTATTAATAAAATGACATATTTATTTTAGTCACATATTATCGATTATAACATCCCCACGATTGTTTAATAATATCACCGACAAACAATATTTCTCAAAAGAGTTTTATTATCTTCTTTGCTATTGGTATAATTGAATACAATGAACTACGATGAAGAATGAAACGTTGTACCTTTATAGATATCGAAATGGATTTTTAATTCGATTTCCAGGATATTTAAAGGGGAGGAGAAAAATGAAAAGCGAGGTTTTCCGAACAAGTACAGGGAGAGCGATGTCGTTCGTGCAAACAGAGACTATGCAGTGAGAGACTATGCAAGCAACGGACTTTTTGGTCGGCGATTGAATGAATGCCACGCGAGTTAGTCAGCGTCGCGGTGCTAAATTCGGCGGACGCCTGGCGTCGCTCCAGAAGAACCACCCAGCGCACCAACCTGCTTCTATCCTGTAAGCCACCAATGAAACTGCGAGATTCGACGCCGTTTTTTTATTTGCTTGCCACCTTCTTTCGTCCCGCATCGATGTTTCACGATGCCTCTCTTATGTTCCTCACGAAAATACGATGCCGAGTGTTAAGCTCCCTTTATCGATACTCGTAAATCTTTTGCAGTAACGGGATAACGATTCCGATTTAAGTATATTATAGTTTAATGTTTCTTATTTGAGAAAGAATTGATGAACATTAACAAATATATACATACATTAAATTATATATAAATATAAATATACATATATATATATATATTATTTTGTTATATTTTTTTATTCCCTTGATTTTTTCAACAATCTGAAATTGATTGAAATGTTGATTGTTTTCAGAATGATTCGAAGAACAGGTGTCTCGGGAACGCTATTGCAATCGCGGTACTATCGACGTTGGACCTAAAAATAAAGTCACGAGTGTCGAGCATCTCGATTGACGCAACTATGAAACTTGCCAACCTTTTCTCAGCGATGGATTGTCAGTATCCGAGGCTTCTGTGTGTCATCAGATACGCGTAAAGAGTAATTTACTTCGTGGTTTCTACATTAATAAACCGACGGATAGATGGGACGCATCCTACAGGTGCCTGAACGCGGTTTCGATGGAACGTGTCGCGTAAAACGTGTATTTTCGGCGTACTTGGAGAAGCTCCAGGTGCGGAGGAGGAAGTACGTGTAAACCGAAGAAAACAGAGAAGCTGGATGGATGGCGAGACCACGTGCGTTGCCATTTTTTGCAAAAATGAAATTTTAATCATAAATAATCTAACGTTTCAATAATTTTTTCAGTTTCTTCTTCAATAACTCCTCAATGGTTATCTAAGTTCTCTTGCCGAAGAAAAGGAAGATCTTTCTTTTTTCCTCAGAAATTCGAGAAGGGGAGATTTTTTTACTCGATAAAGAAGACAGAGTCATTAAGCGTAATCCTATTTCATAGAATCATTCTAAAAAAAAAAAGAAAAAAAAAGTAAATGTTTCGGTGAGTGTATCGGATATCGTTCCGAAAATTATCAGGAAACGCCTGGTACCTCTTATAAATCAGGATCGGTATATTCCCTCTTTCCACGATCATGTCGTTTAGCAAGAAGTTTTCTGGTGGGAAAAAAAGGGAAAAGCACGCGATTGCTATTTAAAAGGCTCGTAGGTGGGTGGCTTTTTAGCCGAGGTATATACCGACGTAGGGAGAGGGCTTCGACTTCGCTCTTCGGCCTCGGTATGGGGTTGCCGTGCTATTTTCAGGCCGGTGGCTCGATGCAGCTGTCGTGTTCTTCGGGTAAACCACCTCTCTTCTATTCCATGGTCACTCGCGGGACAAGGTAGAATGTACAGATTGGAATTCTAAATTCACGATTCGCAAATTCGTAAAGGATGACGCACTTTCGCTAACACTCACCGAAATTAGACGATCATAATAAAAGAAACATAGGATCACTATTAGAATTTCGAATCCTTTTACTTATTCTTGAAATCTATTTCTTTTTTAACTATTCTTCTTTCGCATAATCACCTTCATTTGTTCGTTGTTTTTCTCTTTTCGGTATTTTTGATATTTTCCATTCTTTATAATTAACTTCTCTCTTTTGGGTTCTAGAGAGCGCATTTTAAGTTTGTATTAATCATAATCTCTTTTAATTTTCTTGAAGAAGAATTTTCTTCAAATAATAAATGAATATATTATATTTTTGTAGGAAATAGTAAAAAAAAAAAAAAAATTTTTTTTTTTTTTTTTCCCAAAAAAAAAAAAAATTTTTTTTTTTTTTTTTCCCAAAAAAAAAAAAAATTTTTTTTTTTTTTTTTCCCAAAAAAAAAAAAAATTTTTTTTTTTTTTTTTCCCAAAAAAAAAAAAAATTTTTTTTTTTTTTTTTCCCAAAAAAAAAAAAAATTTTTTTTTTTTTTTTTCCCAAAAAAAAAAAAAATTTTTTTTTTTTTTTTACTTTTTCCCAAAAAAATAAAAAAAATAAATAATTTTTTTTTTTTTGGAAAATAGAAAAAAAAAAAAAAAAAAACGATAAGAAATGATAAAGAAAGATAGAATAGTAGAACTATTTAAGTGATTGCCTCCAGCAAAGCTACGAAAAGAAGAAGTGCGTGCTGGAGAATGGAAGACATGGATGAAGAAGATGACAAGATTCGAAGATCTTGGCAACGAGCCAGAAGAGATTTTCAGTCGTCTACGTATTTCCAACTTTCATCTTCTAGCCGTCCTCTAGAACCTAGGGTGCAATGACACCAGGTTTTAGATGACAATTTTCTATTTACAGTACGTGAATCATTATAAATATATATTTTTTTACTTTTTTTTTTTATATAATTTACTTAATAATTTACTTCTTTTTTACATAAATTTTTTATATTCCAGAGATAGTATTTATGTATAATATATTAAATTATTAATTTGTCACAAACATTCAAAAAATATAAGTGATTCACTAGGCACAGTAAAATACAGGAAAAAAAAAGAAAAAAAAGAAAAGAAAAAAGTATTAGGAGATTAAAAAATATCGACCGGAACGACCCTTAATTTAGTTTCGGGTGCAAGAGGTTAACAGAGAGTAGGGATGTCAGTGGAAGTGCTTCTACGAAGGGAGAACACCGTCGTACGAAGCACGTTGGTTCATGTTTGGAGGAATGTCTTTGGGTATAAAGGGAGACAGTTCCTTCCGGAGACAGCGAACAGCCGCCTGTTTTACCCTTCTTGTCCCTCCCATTTGTTCCCTTTCTGTATATCGTATTTTTTTGCGATTCATCATATTCTCTACCACTTGTTTTTCTGTTAATATTAATAAGAAGATACTTTTATTCAAGATTTTTTTTTTTATCTTGTTATAAATTTCATTAATAAAAATCATTAAATTGCTATTATAAAAATTCTTTGAAATATATATTATTTTGCATATTATTATTATAAATATATAGAAGAAATTAAATAGTAATTTAATGATTAAGATTATTAAATTAAAATTATTTAAAAAATTACAATGCATTTAGTAAAATTTCTATAAGAATAAGTAAGTGTTGTAATTCGGAGATTAATTGCATGTCGATCAAATTGTAGAACTAACCGGTTCGCAGGTGGCAAACAAGCATGCAAATCTAAAAAAGGGTTACGCACACGAGCACGTGCTCGCATTTTGCAAAACCTTTTCAAAGGCGATCAGCTGGCTGTATTCTTTCTTCCTTCCACCTCCCCGCTCTTATCTTTTCCTACGGCGAGAAAAAAGAATTAAAATGGATAAAAATGAACGTACACCCCCTTCGTCTGCACCCGCATCCTGTGCCAGTATAGTGCTGCTTTCGTAAAAACCGGCCCGTCGGTTTTCATTCAAAATGTGCGAGTCACGAGGGCTCATTCACAAATTTCACGACGAAATTCTACACTCAGCCGGACCGTCTGCGATCTTGATCGAGACAAGAGAGACGAACGCGTAAGAGCGAGAATGATCGGAATATTCTTTTTCTTGAAACCTCTTGTTGCTGGATTTATATTCACGTGATTCTTTTTTTTTTTTTACAACAGAAAAAAAACCGGCGATTCATAATGACGTACACGCTGCATTTAAATTGTTGTAACCGGTAAGCATATAGGAATTTATCAAGCAGTCAGCTGATTTTCATATATGAGATCTTTAAAACTAGAGTTCAACATTTTTCAATATTTTTTTTCATAATTTGGCACTTTAAATTTTACTTGAAAATAAAATATATAGATATTCTTAGATATCCTATGATTTTTTTTAAAAATTAAGAAAATTGAAAATAAATCTATAAGTTAAAATAAATTTTAAGTCAAAGAAGTGATTAAGATACGAATTTTTTAAAAAAGTTATCTATCTTAGAACGATTATTTTTAATTAAAATTGAAAAGTTCATGAACATTAATGATATTCATAGAAAATTGTAATAATTTCTCAATGTGACAGAAATATGCTTAATGACTATGAAGATTATTGCTCATTTGAAATCTAGAGAATGTTGATGACTTCCATCTCCGATATCAGAAGATCGAAAATGTCAGAATACAGAAGTATGAGGGATGTTAACATGGTATAAGTACTGTTTGATTATTGTTCGACAGTGTCTGTTTTCTGATGGATACATCTCCTGTTGCAGTAGGTTCTTCCATTGGCTCGCGTACAGACCACGTGCCACACGTGATCCTCCCTAGTTGATTCCCTTTCTTCTATTGCGTCCAGACATCTTTAAAGAGGAGATGAAAAAAATTAAGGGGACGGAAGAAGAGGAAGTGGACTAGACGATGAGGGAGCTGAGATCGTAGTATTAAACAGTACGCTGGTGGATTCATGAAATTTCGTGAAACTCCGTTTTTTAAATCGGTATAATAAAATAATAAATTACTTAATAAAAATTAATAAATAATTATACATCATATTTTTTGAAAAAAAAAAATTGATATATTAGCTTGATAAATATGTTATAGAAAGAAGAAAGATGAAAAAAGTAAGAAAGAATATGTACCTGTGTTAACCTGTATTCATATTGTAATAAGATTATTGATATGTTGATATTTTTAAAAGCCTAGTGATTATCCACATATTCGTTCATGGAAAAGCTGTAGGAGGGGTTAAAGGACAGGAGGGTCGCAGACACCGAGTCACCAGCGGCAACGGGCACGCGACCGACACGCGCCCTTCTTCCGTCTCTTTTCTTCCCATCTTCCCCTTTTTCTACGCTTCTTTTTCCACAGCAGCTTCCCTTTGCCCGCACATGTATTCATCTCTTATACGTGATCATCTTGAGTTTACGTGCGCGTGAGATGAAAGACTGGTGGTCTGCCACATGATTTAAGATAGCATAATTTAGAAATTAGTCAAGAAATGTTAATTGTTTCTGATATATAAGATAATCATAAATATAATCATGAGGTAATTATAATATATTCTTGATATTACATTGATACGTAAAATATATAATATTTTACTTGATGTTTCTTTTAACACACATATAATCGATACTTTGTGAATTAATTCATTCATTAAAACATACACGTATAAATTTAGATAAAATGCATAATTTTAAAAATCAACTCATATTATTTTTAATATCGTAAAAAAATGTTTTAAATAATCATTCGCGTTTGTACACTACATATATACATGGATACTCATTCAGATTTCCTTTTTTAGAGGCCCATTGAAGAATCCAGGCACAAGAAGGTTGTACATGAATGCTCGTACAACGACTTTATCTTGACTGCAACCTTATCTTTAAGTAGTTTGATAGCGATGAATGTCTACTACGGGTAACATTAGAAAGCGTTTACTAAAAGAGCTTTGCTTTAATGAAATAATAAAGATCATTTAAGGAAATTTAATCAAGCTATACTAATTTGTTTAAAAATTATTATATGTCAATTTCGAAAAAATAATTAAGGTCGATGAAGACGAAAATGCAATCTGTCGTCGTAACGAGGGAAATCGGACATCTCTAAGTATAGCTCGTATTTGCATGCAGATCAGGGACGGATTGTATTAGGTTGCCAAGCTATTACAACGTTCAATCTATAAAGTTTATAATACTAAAATTTTTAATCTATTTTTTTCATCTTACTATAATGTTTTTATAAACGATATAGTATCGTTGTTATCATGTTACAATCTTTTCATCCAATCTAAAAACATAAACATAAATAT
>NW_006263630.1:377821-391236 GCF_000469605.1 Apis dorsata | reverse complement strand
ATATATATATATATATATATATATATATATAGGAAAATTCATTCATGATGTTTTAACAATCGCTTATATGAACCATTTTGATGACGATTATGAACTTGGCAATGTTTGGAAAGAAGTACCATTACACATGTTACACAACTAAATTCCTTCTTTGAACTTAGAGATATTAATTTCAAAATTTCTCATTGAGAAATCTTTTTTGCCATAATTAAAAAATATGTTACACAAATTTATATGAGAATGAGATTGACTTCTGTAAAAACGATCATTTATCGTCATCATATAATGATCGAATGGAATTTGCCAACGAGGAAAATGAGAAAGCTGTGCCAAGAACGTTTAATGACACCTTTATATAAGACACTTCGTAATACTAGTAAAATGTTAGTGATAGCTTTTGTTTGTAAACATACAATAATTTGTAATAAAAAGAAAAAATGATATATTGTAAAGAAACAAGAGATAAAAATTAATTGATAAAAATGATAAATATTTTTATATAACAAAATAAAAAAAAAATAATAGAAAATAATGATGTTAAATAATTATAATAAAAAAAGATGAATTATATATACTTAATAATATTTTAAATCAGTTTGAATTCATAAAATTGAAACTTTGATTATTTTGCAAACTTCTGGCCGATCACCAATGATTAACCATTTATAATTACGAAGATGCCACATCTTGGCACGTGACACAGCATTTATAGATCGCGATTCAATTTAATCGTCGTCGTTTCGATTATTTTTCTAACTACCTGTCATCAGAAGTGTGGATCCGTGGATCCAGTCGATGCCAATGATCGAAAAATAGATCCAAGCGCAACCTGTTCGAAATAGCTGGCGTGAAACCTGTAACGACTGCTGCGTGTGTACCGTTAATATCAGTACATTGAACGGTACTAGATCGGTATTAGAATACCGACATATTCAAATACAAAAGATGATATACGAATTAAATGACTATTATCTTTAGCAAATATATTTTAGATTTTTTTTAAATCCATTAGGTATTTTAGATTAGTTACTATCAATAATTTGATAGATTTTTGAAGATTCTTTGCTATCAAAAGAAGGAATTGATCATATTAATTGCAAAACTTTCGACGGCGTTTCTAACCAGGTGATAAACTATGATTCGCGGGGCAAATGGAGATTATATTCGAAGGTGTCTAAGCTAAAGGGAAGGAAATCTAATTATAGAAGTCGTTGTACCGCGTGCTGAAAGTGGTGGAGGGTGTGAGTACGGGTGCACGAATGAGAATCGGTTGCATTGGGCGGCCATAAAATGCAGGCTGCATCCGCTTGGCGCAGATGTACTTGGAACGGAGCTCCAGTACCACGACAAAACCAAAAGGATCGTTTCGAGATTCTATACCCTAACTGATATCGAGGACAATGAACTTGAAGTGTACGCGATAGAAACAGATTCCATGGATTCTTATTCGACGGAAGATCGATCGAAGGAAAGGAATGCAAGATAATTCGTTACTCTAAACTAAAAATCTACTTGATCGCTTTCGGATATCTGGAAACTTTCGTTTCTACATTCCTCCATTAATGCAGAAGAATGTCAAAATGTTTATCGATTTTCTGTTGTTAAATATGAGAGATCAAAAACTGCAAATATTTAGGAAAATGAAGCTAACATGGATACAATACTTGTAATACATACATTTTCATCAAGAACATCAACTTGGGTGGTTCTCTTATCACAAGTAGCATAAGTTCATTATGGGTATACTATTCATTCATGCACAGAGAAGCCATGTGGTTCATTAATCCAAAAACTACTTCCTGTTTCCATGATAAAAAAAATTGGATATTATTGCAAAGACCTTTCTTATGAAATATTATAAAGCAACGAAAGCAACAAGTTTATTTCCTCTTTTCTAAATAATATATATATAAAGCGTATGAATTTATTGGTCTGGAGCCAATGAAAGCAGATTCCAATAACGAAAAGTAATGTTACCTGTCATTATAATTTGTAACCAAATGAAAATCAAACTACCTGTGTCACAGTTTTATATCGATTAACTGTGACTTACGGGTGACACGTTTATCGTCAATCTTACCCGTACGAATGATTGGTCATTTGAGTGCACCAGCTGTGATATTTCGCGCACGATCGGCTCGTGCCGTTTGGACCGTGATTATTATTGTTTCCTTCATCTTTTTTTTTTTCTTCTGAAAGTGCGGCGCGTGTGCCCGTGACGTGGCCATGTAAGGGCTAGGCGGGGGTGCTGGTCGCTAATTTTAGTACGTCTTCAGGGTTCCTGGAGTCGTCGGCGAATCGGCAGCTGGTGATTCAAGACGTAGCCTTGCACGTGGGTACGTGTCTCACCGTTCACGCGCGACGGACATCCCCCTTCTTGTTTCTCCTCTCTTCGAAGGAGGTCGATTTGTCCACTCCGTTCACTCCAGATGTGTGCTGTGTCTGAACTCACTCAATATATTAGACATATTGCTTGATATGAATGAATTTAAAATTACTTTTATTTTTCAATTTGAAATTATATACGAAATATTCAATTTCTTAGAACATTGTTGAAATTTTTAAATTAGATTTTTTTATAAAATTATTATTATGGATTTTTTTATCGCATTTAATTTCTCAAAGATATTTTTTTAATCGATACCTTCAATTTAAAAACATTTCTTGAATCAAAAGGCAGAAAGAAAAGATCAGAGAAACGGAGAAAGAAAAGGAAAGAATGTGTGTCTCTTTGAGAAGGAGTTAAAGGGGAAATGGAGGAGAGGTAAACGAGATCTGGCGGCGGCTGGTGCAGCGGATGTTTGAAGCTGCTGAAAGTGAGGCGGTGGTTCCTTTCGTGTTCTTTCTCTGTCTTTCCTGTTACGTTTCCTTCATCAGTTAGCCACGATCGCGGTAAAACATGGTCCGCGGAGGAAGCACCTCGGCGGATGTGATGTTTAGGACATAGCCCGGACAAAAAAGTCTTTCCGTATAAATAGTGGTTGGTCCCAGTATTGCCATTTGATTTCTGACCCATATATTGATTGTTTATCAAAACATATGTATTTTTATGTTCATTTTTTTTTAATTAAATGTTTGATTAGAAATATTTATTATTTCTTATTTTATTAAATTAGATTTTAATTTTTTGTAATATTAACAACAAAGATAATGAAAATGTAAATGTATTGGTAAGACGATTATTAACACTGCACTTGATTGGCTCGTTTCCACTTGTATTTTGGAAATCAATCTTTTTTGACCTGCAACCTGCTAAATCAAAAGATAATGATGAATAATGTAATGATTACAATAAGAAAAATATAACTTTTAACGTATTGAAACTAATTACAAATAATTCATATTTTTCTTATTAATGTATAATATTAAATATAAGTATTAATTAATATTTAATATAAATATGTATCATATATAAATAATTTTTAGACATTGATGAAATATACTATAAAAGTATGGTATCAAGTATAAATATATTTTTATAAGATATATAAGATAAATATTATTATCCAATTAGTAAAATTAAAAAATTACATGACACGTGAATCGAGATAGATATGCTCGACACGTGGTTGTCGATATTCCAGGCTCCTGCCGAGAAACTCAGACCTCCCAGTGTCATTCGACCACCATGTGCATGAGCACTCGGTAAAATCCCTCTCAGGTTTTGAAATTGTCTTCTATTTGTCGTAGTATCACCAAAACCGAATAGTGTGTAAAAAACACAGAGAAATCGTTCGAAAGACCAACGCACGGATTACACCTCCTCGGTGTGCTCGATGAAAATTTAAATAGATTCTTTCGAAGCGACAAGTGCGCGGCATGTACTCCGCGGGAGACTTCGAAATTACTTTTTTTACTAAATATATTATATAAAAAAATTAATCTATAAAAAAAATCTAACTAAGAATTGTAAATAAATATGATTAATGAATGAGAAATGAGTTCATATTTTAAAAATATTATATTTTATATAATTTATGTCGGTCGGTAATTGTAAGCGTTTAAGTCACGCTGAAAACAATAGTTGCCATAGTTGTATTTTCCTTTGTTGGTTGTCACCTGCTCTTACTGCTTAACCAATTGGAGTAAACTTATATGCGTCTGCCATTCAACCAGAATACACAAGGCATGTGCTCCTTTTAGACGAATATGATACGCTTACTTTTACGACACTTTGCATATGCCTCTTAAATTCGTTATTATTTACTCTTGCTAAACGCTTTAAACATAATTAAACTATAATTGCACAACGTATTTTACTCACTGAAATCAATTAAGATTTAATATAAAATATGTTATAGCATTAAATCATATAATGTTATACATATGTCATGTAATAAAAAAATAATTTGTATTAAAAAATTACTAGTTAAATTAAAAGCTATTAAAAATCAATAGTCTTGAATATTATTGTTTTCATATCTAAAATATCATAAAGCCATTTAGGTCTAAAAATCATATTTAATGAATGCTTAAATTGATGTCCTTCAAAAACATATGTAATCTAAAAAAAAAAATAAATATGTTATATAAATTTATTTTATTATTCTATAGATAATAAAACTAACTCACATCGGCAGGATAATGAGGTGGATAAATGTAACTTATTGCTACATAAAAATATACACTGACTGTGACCATTGGTTCGGGAAATTCAGGAGTAGGTACACTCCAAATAACTTGATATGTGAAAATTTCAACTCTTTGTTTATACTGAAGACCAATAAAATTTATATGAAACATCCAATCCTTTAAAGCCTATAAGAATATTATGTAAAAATATTCAACTAAAGATTTATTATGACTAAAAATGTTTAATAATAAATAAATTCTGACTGATAAGGCATTCCACGATTTCATTTCACTTGTTATGGATTCTAATCCATTTCGTGAGTTGAAACTACCACATGTAGCCCATTCATTACCAAAATAGCCTAATTTTCGAAAACTTACATTATCGTCAAAAGTGAGATCACCCTGTTTCGAAAAATTTATATTATATTATAAAATTAAATGAAAATAGTTTTTTACAAACCAAATTATCGATTATTGAGAATGTATTCAAAATTGCTTGATTAATGAATCTTTTAATAAAATCCGTTGTAGTACGATAACTTTGATATTCATGATCAACATATTTAACTCGAATATTGAAATGTGATGATTCTTTACATACAAGCATATTTTCAGGATTTTAAAATCGTAGAAAAAAATATTTGTCAAAAATTCGAGTTTTCAAAAATTTATTTCACCGAACTTACATACGTCATTGCGTTCGTGTTAAAAAAAGAAACGACAAAATCGACGATTTCGTGCTTCCGCTCGTGCATATTTTTCTAATTCCTATGACAATTACATCGCGATATATATACATATATATATATGTATATGTATATATATATGTCTATAGTTGTATACATAGTTGTATACAAGATACATGAATAAAACGCATGATACAATTAAATTATATGAAGACTTGAATTTAAACAAATAACTGTCTATAATATGATATAATATTAAAATTTATGTTAAGTTAACAGTCATTTTTCGTATTATTAGGATGTTCATGTTGAGATCGTGCTGCTTTTGTTGATGCTTCCAAGCCTGTAACAGCTGCTAAAACTTGGAATAAACTTTCCATCAATCTACTAAATATTTCCGACATTTCATCGTCCTTTCGTGTAACTACAAAAATATCTAAAGAAAAAAACAATAATTAATTTTTGAATTATTTATCTATTTCAAAAAAGTTTGATATTAATATTTTTTAGTATATTACCAGATCTATCTTGTCCTAAGTATTTGCAATACATATTAACAGCAGTTGTTACATCATCATCATCATGAAAAGGATCTCCTGGCCATTGTGCTCTATGTAATCTTACAGCTTCAAGAGCAGGAGACCATCGTGCATTTCTAAGTAATTCTGCTACACGAGCAACTTCTTCAACAGCACCAGTACCGGGTAAAGGACTAGGACTAGGTGTTGGAGTTGGTGTTCCTCTTTCACTTTCTGTACTTTCTTCGAGTGCTCTGCTCAAAGCAACTTTCATATTTGCAATTTCTGCAGATATATCTTGAAGTGGAATTTGTACATTTCTTGCAGCGTTCATAAGAGTGCTTAACATCTTGTTTGAAGCTTCAATCAATAATAGCAGTTGAAGATGAAGTTTATAAAGTGCTCTACCTAAGTCTAAGAGCATTTCTTCAAGACCTGTTTCTGTTGTATGACTACCACCTAAGGCTTGAAGTTTTGCTGTTGCTTTGGCTGCTTCTAAACACTATAAAAAATAATAAATTATAAATTATAAATTAAAAAAAAAATTAATAATTATATATGTATATTTAATAAAGAATTATTTACTTCGGTAGCATGATCTTTTTTATCAAGAAATGTTTCAAGATGTTCTTGAATTTCTAACATTCCAAATCGTAAGGATTCGTTTAATCTTTGATTTGCAAAAATAGCAATCGAGAACCAAATTAAAGGTGGTTCAGCTTTTGAGCTAAGAAGTTCCGCATGACTAGATAAATGATAGCCTAATTGAGTGGAGGCAGAACTGCCATTACACAATAAGGCACTAGCTTCTCGTGTGAGAGTAACTGATTTACTGCTTACATCCTGAGTATAATAATATACGATATTAAAAATTTCATATTAATATATAACAAGTAATGTATAATATTTACCCTTAAAATTCTACTCAATAATTGGAAAAAGTCTAAGGTATTGTATAGCGATTGTGTGATAAGATTTTGAATCTGTTGACGCCAAATTTCTTCTGCATCATCTCTTACAACTTGTCTAAAAGGCATTAACGCTGACAGATTTGGTGATGCATTACAAGGTGTTACATCTCCTAAATCTCCTGCACTAGAACCACTGGATAAAAATAACAAATAAATATCAATAAAATAAAACTTTTATTTATTTTAATAAGAAACTTACGATGTGTCAGACCTTGTCGAAGAATCGTGACGTGTACGACTAGGTATTAGAGATAAAGAAGATGGTGGAAACATTCCAGGAATATTATTTGTTTCCTGTCCTGTTCCAGAACCACCAGGTACTTCATCTAGAGGTGATTCTGATCCAGCTTCATCATCTGATGATTCTTCCGTAACACCGCGCTGTAATTTTAATATGTATTCAATTGTTTTTCATTTTATTTCAACTTGTTTCAACATACTATTTAAAATCAATTTTTAAATACCCGACTAGTGTGTTTACTAGATGATTGAGTCTTTTCACTTAAACTTTCTTCAAATTGCCTTATACTTGATTCTCTCTCTTCTCCTTCGCTAAGAGGACGACGCCTTACTCCCCAGTTAAAATTATCCGTACTTTCACCCTATGATATAAAAATTAAATTTATTTAATTTATTTTAAATTTATTTTAAAATTATATTGAATTATATAAATATATAAGTAAAATATGTTAAATTACAATACTTACTTCAACACTTTCACTTTCATATTCAAGAAAGTCAAAGTCTTTAAATACACCAAATTGTTCATCATCTCTTCTGGAGCCTCCACTTAAATCATTATTTGCACCAGAAACTTCTTCTGTTGAGGAAGCCATAGATGATTGCCTTTCCATTAAATCTGAACTTTGACTGAATATCACCTGTATTAAAAAAGTTTATTTTTAATTAAAGAATAAATATAAAAAATTAAATTAAGTAACAGAATCTTTATCTGACATATCTTAATTTTTATCTTTACTAATGCTGTGTACTTTAGCAATTATTGTGCATTTTCGTGTTTAATATTGAACTTTTTATATAAATATATGTCGCTTCGACTATATAGCAATAATGTAAAAATTACAATAATGCACGCGCAGATTTGTATTTTTATATACGATATTTTTCATACAATTAACATGCTACATAAAGATATACTATACATTTATAATCCTACAAAGATTGAAATAATTTTTTTTCATTTTCAAAATTTTGTGCAAGTTAAATTATTTGCACGAAGCATATAAAAGCGTGAATATAATTATATTGATAGGACATCACATGAGTATGAGTATAAATAGATGTTTTTTACTCTTGTGATAATGAGTGCAGATTGCGTTTAAAGAAACCTGTTACCTTGCTATATAATGTCATTGAACTAATGTGTTCATCCTAAAAAGGAGTATAGAACCAGAGTCAGTGAAAAGATACCGTTTTTTTTCTTTAGACTATTGGAATTAAATATATATATACATATATATTTATAACACATTTTTTCGAAAAAAATTTTCAGTTTAAATATAAACTTACAGATGGACTCTTTGGTAATCCAACACGTTGACCACATGTTGTTAGAAGATTTACCAAACATTCTCTAACACGACCCTGAAATTTTTTAGATTTTTATATTTATAATATTTATAAATTTTAATTTATATTCTATTGTTAATCTAACCTGTGACATCCATGGTCTTTTCCAACCAGAAACAGCATTACTATCAGCTGGTGAAAGGGATAATGAACATCGAGGAGAACTAAGCGATTTTTCCTCAACACCCTGACGTATTAACCATCGTCTACCAATTACTGGTGTTTGTGATAAATCAAAGGTGAAATCCATAGTTCTTCCTATATATAAATAAACCAATTTATCTTTATAGGGGAATATAAGAAAGGAATATAAGAAAAAATTAGGAATAATTAATTAGTTATTAAATAATATTCCTAAAATATTTTTTACCTTTTCGAAAAATTTTAAAAGTTGAAAAAAATAATGCGTTTGAAATATAAAATGATAAAATAAAAAAAATTTATAAATAAGATTTTTTTGAAACGAACTACATAATCGTAATATGATAATTTTATGATTTAATTTTGATTAAAAAAATAATAACTATATTTCATGAATAATTTACAATTTATTTTTATTATTATTTTTATCGCAACCTGAGTATCATCAGATAAGCAATCCATGCAGTGAGTGTTTGGCATTGCAAGAGGAAAAACATAACTTAATTTATTTAAACTTTTAATGTTTATATCCATGCAAAAAATGTTTTAACGAATAGTGTTTTACCGGGTAATTCTTTTTTAGTAAATATCTCAGTATCAGTAAAGCTTGGATGTGGAGATGCTATTGAAGATTCCCAAGATGATCCATGTACTGATATAGGTGGTGCTACCAAAGTTGAGGATCTTGTGACTACCAATTTTAATATTTTAAGGGCTTCTTTCCAATGAGGACCCTAATATTACATTTATTATTCTATAATTGCTTGTAAAAAAACTAAATAAAAATATTATGATTTATTTTTTTAACAATCAAAAAGAATTTTTATCCATACCTCAACATATTTTGAAATCACTCTAAGAAGTTCAGTATTGATTGGTTGTGCTGCTTGTGAAGCTAAATCAACATAATGTAACATACAATGTATAATACTAAGTACAGGTAAAGCAACACTTCCTGGTCCTTTTTCCAATACTTCTACCAAAAAAGCAAGCATATTGAAACTAAGATGAGCATATGTATCATATAAGTATTTGACGACGCATTTAGTCCATTGAAAACTTTCTTTGCTGAAGGTACGTCGACTATATAATGTCATAACAGTACCCAAATTTTCTAATTTTTTTCCTTTTTCTGCACTCATCTATAAATGAAAAATATATTATACATGTAGGAACTTTTTATTTATAAAAAAAATTATATAATAATATTATTATTATATAATAATTATATAATAATAATTACTTGTGCAATGTTTTCTGCACTTCTAATACACAATTCATTAGCATCTTCATAATTTAAAAGCATATACGGAAGCAACGATACAACGTTCATTGGAAACGCAAGACTCTGAGTAGGATCAACTACTGGCAAATCTAATAATGGTGTAAATTGAGATAATAATGTTACAACAGGTTCATATGTATTAGGACTGGTACATCCTTTCAATAATAATGCATGTACACCAGGAAATGAAGTCCATCTTAGTTGTTGTTGTAATTTTTCAACTTTATCTCTAGCATCTGGTCGATCCAATGGTAATCTATGAAGTACACGACTAAGTAGTCTCAAAGCTAAAAGAAATTCATGTTCATAATCTGATTCAAGCAAAGATACTGATAACCAGAACAATTGTGCTAATATAGTCATTTTATCATCTTGTGTTGCAGAATCACCCAATAATTTTAAAGATTGAGCCGATCTCGATCGTGAAAGATTAGAATTAGGATATTTATTACATCTGTTATCTAATTCTATAAAGAAAATTAATATAGTATTACACTTTACAATTAATATATGTATATGTATGTACGTATGTATATATATATGTATAAATAAGATATTCAAATATTACAAACCTTTTATTTCACTTGCTGCTGAATTACCACCACTTGATTTTTTCATACAATAACTAACTGAATAACTAGTACTTCTTGTATGACCACCTTGATTTAAATGAGAAAACATATGTGGACCAGCTGGATATCCATTACCTCCTCCTGGACTTCGTTTTCCACCAATCAAACTGCCTGAAGCAGGATCTTTATTATTTAAATTTGGAGTAGATTTAAATATTTCTTTCATAAAATCGAGGGGTCGAAAATCAGATTCTAATGAATCAACAGCTGCTTCAAGTGTTAATAACAGTTCTGTTACATAACCCTATAAAATAACAGAATTGTAACTATTGTAAATAGTATTTATAATATATCTAATATTTTTATATTTAATACTTAAAATTTAAAATATCACATACTTGCATATCTTCTCCTTGTTCAGCAACTGTTTCAACCAATCTAGACAGAATATCAGATAACATTCGAGATGTTATAGGAACTCGTAATGCTCTAAATACTTGAAGAGATCTTCCGGCATAATGTCTAGATGAACAAGATAAACCTAATTGTAATGCAGTTTGTGCCCATCGTTGACTAACCAATGCATGGGGCAAAGAATCTCTAAAAACTCGTAATACATGTCGCAATAATACTGTTAATTGTTCAGCACTGCGAACCCACCAAACTTTAGAAGTCATATCTTCATAATTCCACAATGGTTGATTTATTCTATTAAAAAAAACATACTTATAAATATTTACAAAAATAAATATTTAACAAATGTATTTTATAATATATTATAATTATCTATAAATATACCTAGAAGCTAAAAAATTGATCAAAGATTTGATTACATCTTGGATTGGCATATTTGGACCTGGTTGTGGACCAACCCAATTATTTGCATCTTCTGGTGTAACAATAACAGGTGGTACTGTATTTGTTGAACCTGATGTTGAAGGCCAATTATGGCACATTGGTGATTCTATGACATCAATTTTTATATTAGTTTTATTTATTATAAGAATTCATAAAATTATAGAAAAATATTTCTCACCATATGTATGAGAATTCGAATAATCTTTACAGTTGTCCATAATTGACTGATTCACATGATTTATCGATAATGGAGGAGTAGATGTTGAATTAGGAATAGGTGAATGAGTAGGCGTTCCATTATTAGAAGAAGGAAATGGTGGCGGAGGAGGAGGAGGTGGTGGTGGTGGAGGTGCTGAATTAAAAATAGAAGATTCTGGTGGTAGAGGTGGCGGAGGTGGTGGTGGTGGAGGCGGAGGTGGAGGAGGAGGTGAAGAACAAGGTGGTGGTGGTGAAGATGATGGAGGAGATGTTGTAGGAGGCGGTACTGGAGGTGGACCATATAAATAACTGTCAAATTCTGGATCAATCTCAGTAAAGTTATGTTCAAGTATTGGCAAAGCTGGAGTAGAAAGCCCTAAGCCCAATTGTTCAGTTCTTGATGCCAATAATACCCGTGCTACGCCGAGATGATCTCGATGATCTCCGAGGACAACCAATAGATTTAACAAAAGACAACGGCAGTGATCCCTTACAAGAGGTCTTGAATGATCCAATCCAAGAAAAACTATATGTAACATTAAAGGAACATGGATAGCCCAATCAAGTTGTATACCATCAACGATAACATCAGTAAGTAGCATAACGGCAATGTTGCATCTGCAATTTATAAGAATAATTATAAATATAATAGAAATGTTTTATGTTATATGGAAATATTCTTATTTTTTATCGTAAACAAATTTTTTATTATCTGTAAAGATTATTCTAATATGCAAGTTAGATAAAATTATAATATAATTTTGCTTCTCACCTATGGAACCCACTTATAGGCTGTGAACTATCTGGTAGATACTCTGTTAAAGGTGCAAAATATCCACCGTATTCAGGCATTGGTAAAGGATGTGGCTGAGGAATATCGAACTTTTCACCGCCACATGATATTTTTCCATTTACTCCTGCGGGTCCATTTCGTGTACCATAACAAGATTCGTCTGTAGTTAACTGAAATTAAATATAAATTATATAAGAGTTATGAAACAGAATAGAATAAAATAAATAAATAAAAATGTACTTCGGCTTCTGTCGTAGGAGTGGACAAATCATCCGGAAGAATTGGCGGACCGCTCGCAGTCCTTGTTTTTTCCGCCCTTGGGGTTTGAAATCCAGCAAGTGCTCGTAATGCAGTATCAGATTTGGAACTATGAATTAAAATATATATGTTAAATTAATTTCCTTGAAAAAATATTATACAAAATTGTCTGATATGAATCTTACCCAGTTTTAACAGGATCTTCCCCTGAATGTCTTTTAGTATGAATGGTACCTTTTTCAACGCCTAAATCACGTGGAGGATTTCCAGGATCAGCAACTGGAGCATCACTATGAGAAGAAGCTTTTCTCATACTGGTTAATCTATAGAAAGGTGGAGTTTCAGTTCTTTCAATTAGGCAATTTAATGTTTCAACTGTTTGTAATTCAATCATCATTTCATCTACCAAACGATCTGGTCGAGCTCTCGCTAAATATAAAACAACGCGTTTTGCCTATAATAGAATTAATAATTTAATTAATTGAATAAAAATAATAAATTTTCTAATGAAAAGATGACATACATATGGAAGTAGTTCTTGTGGAGCCATTCCAGAGACAATAATTAAATAACGAATGATTACTTTTAAATTATTAGGCCAACAACCACATAAAGTTGCCCAAAGTTCTTCCATTTCTTTAGGATGCTCATCAGAAAACTATAAAATAAAATTTCTATTATTATAAAATTACTAGTAATCAATCAAATGTTACATTTCATACATAATACCTTAGCAGTTATGTAAAATAAATTGTTCAACACCATTTCTGTTGCTTCAGCAGTACCCCAACCCTCTCTTCGTGCTCCACTGCGTGATATATCAGTCGCATAGTACTGTTATAAAAATATTTTAAATTGTAAATATCGATAAAATAATATTTGTTATTATATATAAAAAAAAATTATCAATCAATTTAAGTTTTTATACTTTTATTTAAGAAAATTATGCATATGTAAAACATACTAAAGC
>NW_006263630.1:377357-377624 GCF_000469605.1 Apis dorsata | reverse complement strand
AAAGGGGGGCGTAGCTCAAATGGTAGAGCGCTCGCTTAGCATGCGAGAGGTACCGGGATCGATACCCGGCGCCTCCAAAAATTTATTTTTTTCATTCTTTTATTAAAAATAAATTACATATGGTAAAAAAATGTAATAAATCAGTAAAAATGTAATTTAAATAATAGAGCATTCACTTTATATGCAAAAAGTACTAGGCTCGATACTTGATATCTCTAAAATTCACTTTTGATCCTTTTATTAAAATTCAATTATATTAATATTTCA
>NW_006263630.1:376167-376995 GCF_000469605.1 Apis dorsata | reverse complement strand
ATGGTAGAGCGCTCGCTTAGCATGCGAGAGGTACCGGGATCGATGCCCGGCGCCTCCAGTTGGAGTTTTTTTTATTTTTAATTAAAAATAAATCTTATTCAGTTTTCCAAAAAAAAAAATGATTATTAAATACGCTATCATTATTGATGACTAATAGCAGTTAGATAATTATAAAACTATTAATATAATAATAGTGATAAAATTTATAATAAAATAAACTGTTTTTCTTAAAAAAAAGACATAATTTCATTTTTAAAAATAATACAAAAATAAATTTTCATTTCAAATTATAAGAATTTTATAAAATAATACATTATAAATATTATAAAACTATATAAAAACACTATTATTATATTATTATTATTATTATTATTTTATTATTATTATTATAAACATATTATACAGAAATAATGTTATAAATTGTTTATAAATTATTATATTTATTATAAATTATTATATTATATTTATTATATAGAAATTGTATATGTATTATGTGTAACATTTTAATCTAAATAAATTACTAGTGCTTTAATATGTAAATAATAGAGATCTAATAAATGGATAAACGGACGCGTTTCTATGTCTGACATTTCCTATGTTATACTACTAAATTATAATTCTTTGTCTAGAAATCTTTTATTTTTGATTTGAAATTAATTTTTAAGAAAAGATAATTACAAATGGGAGAGGAGGGAGGGATGTAGCTTAGATAGAGTTATAGTTGCGAGAACTACTAGGATCGATATTTTAAAATCTTGTTTTTAATCCTTTCACTAAAACTAGATCATATTGGAGATTCAAAATGATACTTAAAATAAATCAGAGTAA
>NW_006263630.1:359894-375994 GCF_000469605.1 Apis dorsata | reverse complement strand
TCAGATGGTAGAGCGCTCGCTTAGCATGCGAGAGGTACCGGGATCGATGCCCGGCGCCTCCAAATCCTTTTTTTTATTAACAGTTAAAATAAAAAAAACTTTTTTTTTCTTTATATACTATAAAATGCAAACCAATAATGATCATTAAACATCATACATTATATTTAAAATTTTTAATTAAATGCTGATGAAGATTAATATTAAATCAATAGCAAATAAAAAGATTATTTTTATATTGAATAAATGATCTATAAAGTTTACCTGATAGTAACTCAATGGGTTGGAAGGTGGTGGTACATTTGGATCTACTAATTCCATATTATGTAACCAAGGTAACAAATACTGAAGTAACAATTGTCGAACTTCTCTTCTAGCCGTTTGAAATCTATGTGTAATTTCTGTAAATGATATATATATATGATAAAGATCGATATTATCATATTTATTATAATTTTTTTTTTTTTTATAAAATATTGACTGATTTAATATGGATATCTACTATTTGAATCAAATTCATATTTATAAAGATTATTCATTTTACATATTTTTATTAATTAAGTCGATGTAAATGTTAACAAATGCATTTTTCATTGAAATATATTATTAAGAAAATATATTATATCAAATATAAACAATAATCATATAAATCTATTTAATTTTGTTTTTTATTATCTTCATTAGTACTTTACTTTACTTTATTACATTATTTATTATTGATATTTATTTGTCATTTTATTATTCGATATGTATTGTAAAATGAAAAATAAAGAAATTTTAATTTTGATTTTGATTAGATATGCAAATACATTCTTATAAATAAGAAAATGTGTATTCATTTATGTAAAGTATTATTTAAAGTCTATTTAATAATAACATTTATCACTGTTCATCAGCAACAGTTATTTAAGCTAGTAAGATAAAATGTATTTTCTGTGCAAATATACAAAATAAACTAGAGAAATTGAAGTTTTAGGATGAATTATAAATAGATGAATTATTTCTAGCTTACTACTAGTAAAAGACTTGAACTGTCTAAGGCATGTTTATTTACAATATTATATGAAAACAAAGAAATTGAAAAATCAGAATGAATAAATAAATAATTACGACAAATATAAATCATAAAAAAAAACTATATTTTTAATAATTTGTAC
The DNA here is from genome assembly GCF_000469605.1 of Apis dorsata. Classification (NCBI taxonomy): domain Eukaryota; kingdom Metazoa; phylum Arthropoda; class Insecta; order Hymenoptera; family Apidae; genus Apis; species Apis dorsata. Next base: position 374,840 of record NW_006263630.1, on the reverse strand, counting down.
TAAAAGATAAATAAAAAAGTATTCTATATTGTTCTTTCATTTTTCATATTGATATAATATTTATCAAAAAATTCTTTGAAATGAAACAATAAAATTTCAAAATTTTGACTAGATATGAAATATTTTATTAAAAAATTTTATCTTATAACTTATTAATTATTTATCATTCACAAATAATTATAAATAAATAAAATTATAAATAATATTTTAATTTTTAGTTAAGTATTGATTATTAAATGTTTTCTTAAATATTGCTTAAATATAATAATAACTGCTACATATATTGTTTAATATATATACAGTTTACATTACAAAAACATTTCTGTTTCTATGAAATGAAATGAAAGAAAGATTTACTTACCACTGAACATAGGCATTGTTAGCTCTGGATGAAGTTGAGCGAGTTGACGAGAAAGATACATTTGATTGCGACAATATGTTGTCGATAAAAGCACGTCAAGAGTGCCACCTCTAATTGTACCAGTTGAGGACATCCCACCGATAGGATTATTTTGTTGCCCTGGAGCAAAAGTAGCGGTGGTCGATGAACCTCCAATAGGGTCATCCTGATCTAAAACAACCGACATCATTGTTACGATTATTTTATGCCAATATAAATATTAATTACGTAGTGATTGACATTTACAAAAATATTATAATTAATATTCGATGTTTATTGTAATAAAATAATTAAAATTTGAAGAAATATTTTTAATAAAATCGATAAGATAAATCAATTTTAAATTTTTCAGGAATATAAAATAAGCTTATGAAAAATATTTTACAAAAATTCAAAAATTTTAAATTTCAACAATTATTTTTACTAATATAATTACAGAAACTAAAAATAAATTTGTATAAATAAAGTACTATTTTTTCATCTAAATCTTGTTAAAAATTATATAATAATTATATAATGATATTATATATTATATTATAATTTGGAAATAAATATATTATTATCTCTTTGCAAAATATTTCAAATAGCTAACAAGAATTTGAATATTGGCTCGATGCGCAGAAATTAAATGCATTGGACTTCATCCGAATTGCCGATGCATTAGGTATGCAGAAATAGCCGAACCGGCGACTCGATGTATATTACTTAACTTTTTCATTTATCTTTTTTCATAAATTATCTAAAAATGTTATTTAGAAGAATTCTATTTTTTTAAAATAAACAATTTTCAAAAATTTCGTCATTAATAAAAAAATTTTTTAAATAAAAATAACAAGTGTAAAGAAATATATATATAAAAGAAATAAATAAACATAATATTTTTATTAAAAATATGATTAATATAATTTGTTGAATATATAAAAAAAATACATAATGTGCATAATTTTCAAGTAAATAATGATAAAAATATTGATTTAAAATTTCTTCACTATACTATATAAAGCTGCAAATTAATGTTCAATAAAAACTTTCTTAAAACTTACTTTAAAATCACAACAAATTTCGTATGAGTGAAATAATTTTCAAAAATCAATAATAAAAGATATACTTTTTTGTAAATCTTAAAAAATGCTTTTTTGTAAATCTTAAAAACAGAATTTGACAATATTCCAATTATATTAATCATATTTTTATAATGTGTTAAATAAATTTCGAATGTTTCTATAGACTTCAATAAATTGCCCGAAAAAGCTAAATATAACTGAACTATATAAACGACATAATAAAGAAGACTAATATTAAAAAATTGAAGTTTTTTTTATTAAACTAAAATTATGTTGAAGAAAATCATACCTAAAATCATATTTCGATGAAATGATAATAAAATATCAAGAAAATAATCAATATTATAATTATTTGTATGAAATAAATTTTAAAAAGTTAAATTGAAATATAAAAAATATAAAAAAATTGAAAAATATAAAATAATTGAATATAAAAAAAAATAAAAGATTTTTTCTTAAATGATATATCAAAAAAACAATTAAAAAAATAATGAATATAATATTTATAGAAAATATAAATTATCTAAAAATGAATTTGTATATGTGGGATATCAAATAAAAAACAAAGGCTAAAAAATATTTTCAGATATCATTGTGAATGTCTATTGTCCTATCCTCTCCTATAATTTCATCAATTGAATTTAAAAAAATATAGTTTCAGGAAAAAAACAAAACATCCTGATTGCTGGAAATGAAAAGTTTGCAATTTGTTCAATGCGAATTTTGGAATAGATTTTATCTTATATTGTGCAACAGAACAAAATTTTCGGAAAGCAATACGATACATATTTCATACATAATTCAATTCATAATTTTGTAAAAAAAATGTAATTCAAATATCGAGAAAAAAATATAGATTAAAAACCGATAAATTATTTTAATAGTAATATCTTTATAAATAATTGATTTATAAAATGATAAAAGTCACATTTATTCTTAGCTTCAAATTTTGTACGATCAATTGCAATAACTATTACAATTACGATTTACGAAGCCAAAAAAATTTCACGAATTAAATGTAGAATAAAATATAATAATTTAAGATATAATTATCATTGAAATTGAATACATTATTAAAATAATATATTAAAATAATATATAATGTTATTTTTTCGTTCGAAGACTGAAATGAACAAGCAAATTTTATAAACTTACTAATCTCTGGCTCTGTAGCTGGAAGAGGACCCACGTTTCCAAAAAATCTTTGATCTAATAATTGAAGAAGTTGTAAAGCTGCATCGTGAACAGGAGCACGTGGACAGCCGGTACTCATCAGAGTAACATTAATAATACTTGTGTAATGGTCACAAGGATATTCTCTATAAATTAATATTAAATATATATTATATATTATTTATATTTATTTATAGTTATTCTTATGTAAACAGACAGTTAAATCTTTTTGTATTCTCATATAACTTAATATTGTATTTAAATTTTTCATAATACTTAAACATTCGAACGTGCTAGTAATATACTAACCTTGCACTAAAAATTGTTGCTAAAGCAAGAAAACAACCGTCAGCTACTTGTGGAGCACCAGTATAACATCGATCAACTACCCAATCGAGAAGGGGTCCAATATCGGGATTACATTCTAATAATAAAACTACTGTTTCTCGAGCAAGGGCATAGATCTGAAAATTTTTGTTAAACATATAATATGATAATGTGGAAAATTATATATTAAATGTAAATTGTAAGTTTACTTTTTCATCCTTGCTTGCTAATAATAAATCTAACCACTGATAAAGAATTGCTCCTTCTTCAGAAAGTGATTGAGGATTGAAACAAGGACCGCAACATAATAATCCGCTCATAGCTTGTAATGCCGAAAGCTGTAATTCTGTACAAGATTTTTCTTCTTCGTGAAGTGAAGATGTACTTGCAAGTGGTTTTCCATAAGGACCTGACCAGCTAGCAAATAGCATAAATAAGTTTCGTCTTAAGTCTCTTTTTAATAATGTATGACATGTTTCCACTAAAATAAAAAAAAAAATAAATTTCAAGTGCTTATTATAAATTTTTTATTATGTGAAATACTTACGTGAAAAGCTCTTAATCATTTTTCTGATAAAATTACAGAAATGCAGTTTAATATCACGAACTGCAGGAGCTTCTTTATCAGTTTCATTCTCTAAATATAAACGGGCACCGTCGATGTATTCAACAAATGTTGGATGAAGCGATTGTGTTTCTCTATCTAATACTGCAGGACTATCACAAAATAAACAAATAAAATATAATAAAAGTTATAATATATATAATTTTCTAATAAATTTTTTAATTCAATAATGACAATAGTCTCAAATCGATTACTAACCAAATACCAAATGTTCCATATTCAGCAATTAATTCCAATACTCTTACTAATTGCAATCTTAGTGCATCTCTTCGTCTCCTACGTCTCATATTTTCTTGTTTACGATCAACTGCCTCACGAATATAAGGAACCAATTCTTCCATTAAATCTCTAAAAATAATAATTATTCATAAAAACATATTACGTCAAATAAGTTATATATTTACTTACTTCAATGCATCAGCGTTTACTTTTCCAATTGCTTGCACAGCAGCATCTCGAACATCTACTACTTCGCATCTCAATAAAGGTACTGTTAATTTATATAAAGCTGCAGGACTTGCATTTGTACCAGGTGATTTATTATCACCTCGTTCAGCAGATAGACTATCTGGCGATGAGCTATGAAGAAATTGAAATTTTTCAAATATTAAATTCTTTGAAATTGATATGTTAACATATAAATCATACGCGATCGATAAATTTCTGATTAAAGCGATTGGGAACGGTCGTAAGGCTAGATAAACAGAATAAATAAAAATATATGTACAGATTTGTGTTAGCACAGTAGTTTGATTAAATAGCTAAAAGATTTGTAAATAAAGAAAACAGATTCATGAAATTATTGTGCAAATTACCAACGACCGTTTAATCCCGTGACTTCGAAGCATGGTCGTTTGCTATGGTTAATTAGGCTCACCTGGTCCGCTTATGCCTGGTGTAGATGCCGGAAATGGACGGAACGGAGAAGCGACCCGGCAGGGTCTGTGCCCCGCCGAGATTCTCCAGGCTCTGACTCAACTCCTTACTCATGCACAACACACCAAACTCCACCGTATGCTGACCACTAGAGTATGCAATACAGTGTACCACCAATGCTCCTTGTATCAGACATTATTTACTGCTCAGAAACTACTACTCTAAGATCTAAATGTACATGTGCGAGATAATGACGAGTAGCATGCGAGATAAAGAATGTTACAGAAAACTAAAGCAAAGAAATATGTGCTTGAGAAAATATATGCAAAATTGTATTCCGCTCCCGAGTGCAAAGCACGCCTTGGTAGAAATTGGTGCTCTTCTATTTCATATACACCTTATTGTTACTAATGTAACAATAAATTCCTGGAGATGATGACATAATTCGTGTGAGATTAGACAATCTTGCAATATAATAGATGTTAGGGATATAGATGCCACGTGCATTCACAACAGAAAATGCATGACATAATAAATTATGATTCATAGAATACTGTATTTTAATTTTAATTGAAAATGTATGTGATAAATAAACACCGACAAATATTTCCGTCGTACACAACAGACATAAGCAGACAAGACCCCACACCAATTAATACCAAATAATATTACTTTCACTTGATAATCCAACATTTCATATAATGCCTAAAGCTCTAATGACTGAATTATAAATTTCATCATTTAATATATGATTCTAATTTAATGATTTGTGCATATAAGTTTAAAGTTGTATAACATACATTAAACATTAATCTTTCATGTTCTGATATAATGATTTTATGTAGTTTAAATAATATTATAAAATGATACATTATGATAATATTTCTATAATGATATTTAAATACTAATTTACCTTAAGCTGAGATCTGGACTAGCACATCGTACCACTGGACTTGGCACTGGTGGAACCACTCTATATCCAAAAGTTAGATAATTTTTCCAAACATGCATGTACATATCTCTTTCATTTACAGGTTTTCGAACTGTGGTTGAACTTCGTAAAAGAGAAGCTCTATTGTCATTCACAGGTCTAAAAAAAAATAGAAATTTTAATTTTTATTAATTAATTATTGTAATAAATATGTAAATAAATATAAATTATTTTTAAAAAGTTATAAATATAGACTTACGTAGGATCGATTACTGAGAAAAGAGAATTTATTCGAGTAAAAACAATAGGCCACGAATGTGCAACTGCAGTAGAACATAATGTTAGTACTCTATCTTTTTCTAAAAATGCAAAAAGACAACTTCCCCATGGATCTGCCCCATTTAAATTTAAAGATGAAGAACTTTTTGTACTAGTATCATCATGTAGACCTATAATTTTGTTATATAAAACTTTTATATAACTAATAAATAATTTAAATAACATAATTGACAAAATAATTTAAATGAGTATATTTAAAAATATTTATTCTATTATTATTACCTGCTGTCCATATACAACTACTTCTTTCAGCTATCCACTGGAGATCAACATTAGAAGTAGAAGCTGCTGCTGCTTTTTCAGCAGGTGGTAACATATGATAACATTTTTCTAAAACTGTTGGACAACAAGCATCTATTACATCAATAACAGGTTGATCGTCTTCCAAACCTCCTACAAATATTTTTTTATTATTTAATATTTAATATTATTATTTAATATATAATAATTTATAATATAATAAAATATATACCTAATGTTTTTAATAAATGTTTTACTTCACGTAATATATGAACAGCTATTCTTCTTGGATAAAGTCGACAATTACAAAGCATTACCAATGCGAATCCTTCTACTAAATGAAAAACGCTTGAAACAGGTTCTATTTTTTGTCCTGATTCACTTTTTTTAATACTATTATCTGCGCGTGTATTTGTTCTTGCATTATCGACTGATTGTTCTTTAGATCTTGTACTAGGACTTGTTAGTGCATTTTTCCAACTTGTAAGAAGTTGAAGAAGCATTCTTAAACCATTATCAACAAGTTGCGGAAAAGTATCCTGAACATCTCTAGCAAGAAATTGTGTAAATCCAAGAACGACATCTTGTCTCCAGTCAGGAAAGTCTAATACTAAAGTTTGTAGACTTTGATATGCTAATCCACGAAGTTCTTCATCCATGTGAACAGTTAAACGAGATAATAAATCTACTAATTCAGCACCAGTCATTCCATCAGGTATTAATCGAGGAACTGCAGCAACGCAAGTTCGGAAAAGATCTATTCGAGGTTTTCGTTCTCCAGTGATCATTTCATCTGGTTCTTTATTCATATTTTGTGTACTTGTCATCATAAGAGGTCTACCATAATGAACATCTAAAGCACGTAATATGTCAACAAATACTCGTCGAACATGTGGAAAATACGAAGACATTCCTATACTTCTTGCAGTATCTTCTGTTAACATCTAAAATATATTAAATTATTTAATTAAAATATAATAGTCAATATTTTAAATATAATAGACTAAACAATATAATGATATAATATATATATAACATATTGTATATAGTGTATATATATACTATATATATAATTATTGGTATTTATTGTTATATATTATATAATATTATTATATAATATTAATATATATTATTATAAATATATATTATTATATATATATATATTAAATTTAGCATATAAAATTATATTTACTATACTTACTTTGTTGAGAAATGTTTTCTTAACTCGCATAGTATTACCGCTTGGTAATACACCCATAGTACGAGGCATAGGTGGTTCTCCTTCTTTTTGTTGCAAACTATCAGCTACAACCAAAAAAGCTCGAAGTCCAATACTCATACGTTCGGGAGTTAAAATTATTTTTACTGGTCTACCCACGGATAATAAATCAAATACAATTTCTCGCATTGCAAAATCTAATCTTTCCTGTGCAATGAATTGAATGATTTTAACAAAAATATTTAGTGGAGTATCACGTGGTACTACTGCCTTTGAACCTTTTGGAAATAAAGAATTTACTATGCTTTGTAATCTACTTTGAGTAGCAGAATTACTCTCACATTTAATACGAATCATATATACCCACAATAAACGATATAAAGCCTCTGAAAAATAAATATAATAAATATTTAGATTATTTTATTATAATATACAATTTTTTTATATAAAAAATCATACCCAAGGCAACACGACACATCTTAGGATCTCGATTCTTTAAATGTGAAAGACACATTGCTAAAAAATAATGCCAATTTTGCAAAAAGAATGTTTTTTGACTAACACATAATAAACAAGTTACAAGAGGAAAAAGAGCTAATCTATGTTTTGACTTTGTACACATATCTAATGTTGTAGAATATAACATTTCTACAAAATTTTTTAAACAAGGTACATTAACTTCATTTTTCACAGCCTAAAATGTAAAAAATAAATTTTATTATATAATTATATATAATATAATAGATTTTAATTTAATTTTAAGTTAATTTTATAAACTTACAGCAGCAACAGGAACAAGTATCTCAACAAAAAGTCCAGCCAAAGCATGTTTAACATCTTTATCTTTGACTTCCAAAAAATATTGTGCACATTCTTGCATAAATTGAAATGATGCCTCAAATTCTTCTATTGGTACCATCTACAAATTTATATATATAAAAATTAATATATATATAAAAATATTAATAAATTTTTGGATTTATATATAAAAATAAAAATATTTTAGTTTTTTAATTACCTTTACTCTAAAAAATTTCATTCCCATTAATAATGAAATAATATTTTGTGTAATATGAGGTCCTGGTTCTTTAACACGTAATTCTTTTAATTCGACCATAAAACGTTTTCTAACCGACATAAAACGAGACTGTGCGAGAACTCCTATTACTTCTGCATAAAGATCAGCAATGATATGAATATTTGCTGCATTTGGTTCATTTTGAATACTATAATATAATTTTAATCTTAAATAACATTTTTAATATTTTATAAAATTCTTATATATTAATCCTTACCCTTCTCTATATTTGAAATGTTTAAAAGCTATATTTTCAATGTAAGTTACTAAATCTTCATGGCCAGGGTGAAATGGTAATTGACGTAAAACTTCTATTAACATTAGGCAAAATATAAATTCTACTGCAAGATCTCTTCGTTCTTGAAGTAAATCTGCTTCACTTTTTTCAACAGTTTCTACACTTCCTGATACTATTGTATACATAATGCTAAAATAAATAATTATTTTAAAATTTTTAATGATAATGAAATAATAATAATAATTTATATAAAATACATTTTTACCTTTTTCCTTTTTGATCTTCTTTACCTGGTTTTTTTTGATCGCTACCTTGATCAACTAGTTGACGTTCATACCAATTAAAAAGTGCTCGTAAAATAGAAGGCAAACAATGTTCTGCAACTGAACCAAATGCAGATAATAATTGATCAAATTGTGGATCTTCTCCTCTTTGTAAAACTTTTGAAAGTGGTTTTTCCTATAATATATTTGTTGTAAAAATATATCTTATCTAAATAATTATAATTGTCTAAATAATTTGACTTACATGTTCTGTCATTACAGCTTCCATTTTTTTTTCTGCTTGAGTAGTAAATTCTGCAAATAAAGTACGCATCACAAACTCTCCAGGTCTTAAATCCATATCTCCAATTTGTTGTAGTTTCACTGTTTCTTTTTGAGCACCCCAAGGCAATACGACAGTTATTGCACTCACTCTACTGGAACTTGATTCTAAAAAAACCATAAATTATAAATATTTATTCACATTTCATTAGCTCACATATAAATTGTATGTTTACCATTGCCAGAAACTGAAGTACTGGCAGTATGAATGCTAACAGCATCACTACTTTCACCTTGTGTTGTTCCATGAACAGTAAGTAAATCTTGATTAGATTCAGGTATATTTTGAGAAGATGATTCTGCTGCAGTTTCATGTAATCCTTCGCCATGTGTGACTCTGGCTTCAGAGGCTTCTGATAAAAATGAGAGATTTAGTCATTTGAAAATGATAATTTTTATTTTAATTTTTATTTTATTTATTAAAATATATTGTTCTAAACATAATATATAATATTTTATATACAATATATAAAATATCTTATAATATTTAGAAACTGTTACTACTATAAAAACATTAGTTTTAATATTAGTAATTCTATATGATAGTATAGACTAATAGATGAAGCCCCATTCTGTAACGTAACAGATGCCCACAATGAACATTAACTTAATTATATTAAGCTTGATAGTTGTATTTTCTCTATATATAAATTTGAAAAATGTTATCAATCAGTAAGAAAAAAAACATACCAGGTTGAGCCTCATTTCCAGGAGTTGGTTGTGTTTCTCCTCCTAATATGATTTAATTCATTTTTTAATTTTAATAAATATAAATTAAATATATATATTAATCAAAATATATAATAAATATCACATAATTAAAAAATAATAATAAATTATAAATACTATATTTATACTTATAATATTATATTTATATTTATAATACTATATTTACTAACCTTCTGTCATATTGTTTAAATATGCCTTATTTTCAGGCAACATTAATACATACTAATGTCATACTGCAGATACATAGCATTTTCATTCTAAAACAATAAAGAAGCTATGTTATATAAGATACTTCTTTTAATATTTACTTTTTCTAAAAATAACAAACATAAAAGCAAATGAAATATAAACATACACACATTTATAAATATATATATTTACATATGCTCATACACACATATATACACACATACACACATTATTGTTTATTCTACTCATTCATATATTAACATTGACATTAGATAACGTGATAATGTATAATTTTTCTAAAAATAATATTTATAATTAAAATTAAAAAATAAGACAATTATATTTTTCCATGTATTGTCATAAATATATAATAATTTTTTAATATTTTAATTCATTTATTTATGTAAAATAATGATATAATATATATGAAAAATAAAAATTATTTAATTAAAGCGTAATAGAAATGATAAATTGCGTGAAGCCATAACCTGAGATAAAAAGTGAGAATACTATAAATTGATAAAACAATATAAAAATTTCATTAAAATATTAAATTATCATTATTATTAAATAACCATTAAATGATTTAAAATTGTTAATAAAAAATAAATTATTTACCATAAAATGCCATAAAATCGTAATTTAATTCTAAGTCTGACGTTTCATAAATGTCCGGCTTGATTCGTATGTATTCTTCACAGTTTCATATTCCACACGTTCCTTTATTTAATATTTTTTTCATTATTGCACTAGAGAGTATTAAATATAATTATTCATTAAATTCATAAAAAACGATGCAATATAGTTATATTTACTTGTATTTTGTAATATTTTTAATTATATAGTTTATAGCATAAAATTTATTATATACATAATTATGATATCTTTCAATTAAAGTAGATACATGTTTTAATTGAATAATATAAATAATTTTATTATAATTTAATTGACAAAGTATAATAAACATAAAATATAATTTATTATTTTTTATCTAATCTTAATTGATGACAGTAATATGATATAGAATTTATTCTACTATACCAACTGTAGATATTGTTCATGCTTAGAAACCATAGAATAAATTATTAATAGTTTCTTACATGTGAATGAATATTTTGGCAATGAAACATTTTGAATATATTATTAAATATATTTAATCATTTAAGATATGTAATATTAATATAATAAATTCAGAAAGTATGAAATTTTATTAATTTTCTTTTGAAAACTATTAATAAATTATTTATTTGATTTTATTGTTTTATTGTTTTATTGTTTTATTATTGTTTCTTATTTAGACAAGAAAAAATATTAATATTTAATTTTATATAATCTATGCATTGTGCAATTAGAAATCAATCATATTTATTTTTATGCAATTAATAATAGACTTTCAATTCGCAAGACAAAAACAATAAGTATTTGATCATTAATTTTTATGATATACGTACTTGTATATTTGTATGATTTGTATGATATAAATTATATATACACTTTTATTCATTTTAAAAATGTAAATTCTATGGATCCACATCAAGTATAAAACCACTTTGAACTACTTTCAAGTGCAATGACCATTATGACTTCAGTTATTGTACTATGAGCAGACAGCGCGTACGTCATCAAGGTCATTATTTAATCTAATCCACACTCTTTCACAATGACTTCCACGTTGCAAGTTCGATGTATCATATTTGAGCTATACTAATTATTATTATATTATACATATATATATTTAATTAAATGATATGTATATATGTAATTTCTTATTTGAATTAAGAAAGTTATAAATTTCAAGAGTTTTTTGTTCCTAAGATTTTAATAAATACTGTACTTTATATGATTTTTGTCTTATTATTGTAGATTTAAAAATGGTTACGTAACATCATTTCTGAGAAAACTACTGTTAAAATAATGACGCATTAATAAAAAATTGAATTTTTAAATAGAAATATTATAGTTAATCAAATTATGATGATTAAACATATTAACTATATAATATTATTTTGCTTATGTTCGCACAAATATTATCAAAAGTACATTATAGAGAATATTATCTATCCAATAAATATGGAATTTCCCGTTATAATTCAAATATCAACGTAATATGGTGAAAATAAATTATTAATATGATATATATAATTTAAAAGATATAATTTTAAAAAAAGTTATAAAAATAGATGTTAATATAAATATTTTAGAAAAACGTATTATAAGAATACAGAACTTTTAATTTTTTAAATTTCTTTAAATGTTTAAATAAGTATTTAATTTACAAAATAAATACATTGAGATTAGTATAACATTCATGTATACATAACATACAATATTATAATTGCATATAATTACGCATATATCATTGTTTTTAAATTCAGCTGATATGATTAACAAATACTTGCACACGCAAAGAAATTTACTTGATGTAGACAAAAGACATTTTTAGCATTAGTCTATTCTTTACAAGGTCCACACGTGTACGAATCTTCAAAGTGTATAAATACATTTTATTTGAAGTTACTTCATTGAACTCTGGCGTTGTGCTCCGTAACATACTGGCCGTACGCCAGGGTTACGCAAGTCGCGCCCCGTTGACCTCCTTCTTCATGAGAGATTGACCTTGTATCTCGTTCTTGTATCTTAAACAGCGCAAACTCGAAACCACCCCAAAGGCGATCACGGTACAACACGTGTACAGTATCGTAATTACGCTTACTATAATTGCCTATTTATGTTAATAATTGAAATTATGAAAAGTGTTGACAATGAAAGTTCTTATCAATGAGAATATAACTTGATCTCTGTATTTACATACATGTATAATCAATACTAAAGAGTGTAGATAGTGATCGATTAGTATGACAGAATATTCTATAGTAATACTTACTTCGGATAGTGTTATATTAAATTGTACAAAAATCGATCAACTTTTATTCTTAATATAGTGCTTTTTTACTTCTTTTTTAATTAAATGCTATAGTGTTTCTTAATTTTAAATATTTTAGATATTAATAAAATAATAATAGAGATAATAAAAATTTATTAAAATCATAAAAATATTTTTATGAAAATCAAGAAAAATTGTTAAAAAATTAAAAATTTATTACATTAAAATTAAAGGGATAAATGATTATATTTATGAAATTATAAAATATAAAATAATTGTAAATTATATCTTATATATTAATCATGAAAAGCAATAAAGATAGATGTACTACGCGGGTGTTTCAAATGTGTATACAATTGACTTACAATTTTATTTATTAAAATTTATAATTACAATTGCTTGCAGATTAAATTCTATAAAAAAAATAATTATTATTATATTTCTTTTGATTAAATGTTAATATTAATCATTAATATTAATTAATTTATATTTCTAGAAATAAATTACAAAATATTAATATTATTCATAGTTATTAGTTTTCTTGAATACTTACGTTCAATAATTCATTTAATTTTGATTCTTAGATACAGAAATAATTATAATATAATGTACAAAATATAATATATTTTTTATTATTTCATAAAAATAAATTCCCGCCAAATTATACTTCACATTTCAAATACTTGACACTAGCGACAATTTCTATAGGTTCTTTACCGGAAATACGTCATAAACGCGGTTAAACATATAATTTTGAAAGAAATGATTATAAATGCATTTTATTAAATTGATATACACGACAATTGACCGTAAAAAAGTGACAGGAAAGTAAAGTGTCGCAAGATACTAAAGAAAGGTCACGAATTCGGGAACAGAGTACATGTTTGAAGTGCATGAAGTGTCACGGTCTTAAGGTGCGGCCGTGCCAGAAGATTGAACCTGCGCAGAACTCTGCACGTGACCTGCGCAGCTATTCTTAGCAGAGGTCCGTTCAACGAGAAGAACTCACTCTTCTCGCTCACTCGTCGTCCGGCGCGCGTCCGAAACATTGGAGTTGGTTCCTCTTGTTTCTTTTGTTAACCCGTTTTCATACACCAACTATCCGATACAATATGTCTGGTCTTGCGGATCCAGTGGCATTCGCCAAGGATTTTTTGGCTGGTGGTGTAGCCGCCGCAATCTCGAAAACGACGGTTGCTCCTATTGAACGTGTGAAGCTATTGCTGCAGGTACAGCATATCTCTAAGCAAATTTCTGAAGAACAACGTTATAAGGGTAAGTTTTGAGATAATTATATTTATTTATAATTTAGAAAAAGATAAATCATTAATATTATAATATAAAACTAAAGAAGAACATGAATCACAAACTACTGTGCTTAACAGTAAAACAACGACGTAAGAGACATGTGACAGAAACATTTCTCTCGTGTCGGCATCGTGAAACTGCTAAGCGTTTCCGCTAAGTTCATCCACGGCGGTTAGATTCCTGTTATGTAATATCATTTCATTCTATATACTAATAATACGTCAGTACTATCTAGCACCAATTTTCTACTTTATATAACAAAGATGAAGTTTCGGGTCTTACATAATTTTTATTACATCGATTGAATAGGAAGTCAATTTTATGACAAACGAGTGGGTCGATATTCGATAAAATGACTCGTCTGCCAGATGGCAGTGCATGGCTTTGCTTTTTGAACGAGACTCCTAAGAACCGATCGATGACCGTGCGGTCCAACATGGCCGTCTTTATGCTACAAATTAATATTATAGATAAATTGCATTTGAAATCATGAGTTTTTGATATTAATGAATGACTAACACAATGCTTATGATAATATGATTTATCATATTCTAAGCAATAATTAATATAAATATGAAATATGACTAATAATTCATTTAAAAATTAAGAATTAAATTGCAAAGCATGAAATTATATTGCTAATGAATGATAATTTTTTCATAATTGTTTTAAATGAATATTTTATTTAAAATGAAAATTTAATAAATAATTTTTATAATAT
>NW_006263630.1:357619-359519 GCF_000469605.1 Apis dorsata | reverse complement strand
ATATACATATATATATATATATAAATCAATATTACGATAAATTTTATATATTCGTTATATATATATATATATATATTATTTTTGTAAATGTAATTTTAATTTAAAAAATAAAATATACGAATTTATAACTTAATGATTTGTTATATAACAATTTGGAATTCGGGATATGATACAAAATAAAATTTATAGAATTTTGAAATTTAACATTCATATAAAGAAAGTATTTTAATGAAAAAATTAAAATATTTTGAAAATATTTTGAAAATATTTATGTTTGAAATAAAGAAAAAATATAAATATATATTTTTACATTCCAGGTATGGTCGATTGTTTTGTGCGCATTCCAAAAGAACAAGGATTCCTCAGTTATTGGCGTGGCAACTTGGCTAATGTTATTAGATACTTCCCAACACAAGCTTTGAACTTTGCTTTTAAAGACAAATATAAGCAAGTTTTCCTTGGTGGTGTTGACAAAAACACACAGTTCCTGCGTTACTTTATTGGAAATTTGGCTTCTGGTGGTGCTGCTGGTGCTACATCTTTGTGTTTTGTTTATCCTCTTGACTTTGCCAGAACTAGGTACTTAATACATTTTATTTTAATATTTATTTATATTCAATTGTTAACATTTATTAAAATTTTTGTAAAATAATTATATGTATTATTTACAGATTGGCTGCTGATGTAGGCAAAGCTGGTGGTGAACGTGAATTCACAGGTCTTGGTAATTGTCTGACCAAGATATTTAAGGCTGATGGTATTACTGGCCTTTACCGTGGTTTCGGAGTATCCGTCCAGGGTATCATCATCTATCGTGCTGCCTATTTTGGTTTTTATGACACTGCCCGCGGTATGCTGCCAGATCCCAAAAAGACACCATTCCTTATTTCATGGGGTATTGCCCAGGTTAATAATTTTTATCTTAAATCTTGTTGATATAATTATAATTCATTTATTAATATTTTTTGTAATATTTTTTGCAGGTTGTCACAACTGTTGCTGGTATTGTATCTTATCCATTTGATACAGTACGTAGGCGTATGATGATGCAATCTGGTCGCGCCAAATCCGAAATTTTGTACAAAAACACTCTTCACTGTTGGGCTACCATTTACAAGACAGAAGGTGGCAATGCTTTCTTCAAAGGAGCATTCTCTAACATTCTTCGTGGCACAGGTGGTGCACTCGTATTGGTACTTTATGATGAAATTAAGAATCTTCTTTAAGATATTATAACGATCCTCACCTCATTACCTTCACAACTACAATTACAACTACCATCTTTATTATCCTTACCATCCAATGTAATACCAGATCAAGTGGTTTCCAGACTGAAACAGTACACAAGCTGTCGAGAAAATTGAAATACACTTTAGATTATAATTCTTTTGGTAGTTTCTTATGAAATGCATGGAGCTCGGCAGAGTATGTATTTTGACTTTAGAAGGAAAGAATTCGCTTAATTTATTGCCGGATTCAGTATTTTCTTGAAAAGGTTCACATGTGCCATATTTCATATTTCATTTTCATAAAAAAAAAATAAAGATATATTTATATAAATATATCTATGAAATTAATAACATAATGGCTATATGAAATATTTGATACATGTGACTACATAGAAGATGGTCAGGACATAAAGTAGTAAAATTAATTATCCAAAAAAGGAAAAAAAAAATAAGCGTATACAATTGAGCAAGAGAAGGACGCGCGACGAAATACCATTACGGCGACGGCGGGGCGCGTAGACTTGGGCCGCCCCCCGCCCTTATTCTCGGCCCATTGTAGATAATTAATAAATGATCATATTTACGATATCAATGAAGTTCATCGAGTTTCAGTGAACAGTAATTTAATTTCGCACTCCAGACAAATACGTGTAAGATAATGAGAAGCGTTA
>NW_006263630.1:318396-357383 GCF_000469605.1 Apis dorsata | reverse complement strand
TTGTAAGTGTATGCATCCAATATGTTCATGTTAGGATGTGTGCAAAGAAAATAACAAAATCAATAAAAGTAATAATAAAATTTGTTTTGCAATTTTTCTACCTTAAATCTATTTTATAATTTTTTTTTATGATTTGTTATTATATGATTTGTATTATATTTATTTAACATATAAGATAATTATCCGAATTTTTTATTTATTTACTAAAAAAAGTATTGAATATAAAAAAATATATTTTTATATTATATATAAAATAAAATTATATTTTTTTGAAGTAATAGTGATGTTTTTACTGTTACATATTTTATATATTTGATTAAAAACATTCCAAACTAAAAAATACATTTATCATTTAATATCATTAATCTATTGAAATAGTAAATTAATGATTATAAATATTTTTTTTTAAATTTTGATTTTCCTCCCATCTTTTTAAATATTTTCAAAACTTGTATGATTTTTGTAGTAATAGTAATATAGAATTTTATAGTAATATGAAAATGAAAAATCTATATATTATTTCTATATAACATTTCTAAATTAAATAAATTGACATTAATTGAATTTTATTGTTTACATTTGATATTTAGAATAGAATACAAAAAGAGATCTGTAAAATTTCAGAAGGGAATGACAAGAATGTTAGGATATAATATAAAATAATGGTTCTTATATACAATGATTTGAGTGATACATTAACAAACATATTATACAGTTGTTCTATTTGGATCTCCTGCAACTGAATCTAATATTTTAGATATACCTGGTAAATTTAAAATAATTTTCAAACCAGGTACTTTTCGTAAAACATTTATCGCAACTGGCAGAAAACCACTGTAACATTAACAACATTGAACTTTTAATTAATTGTGTAAAAAATAAATATATACTTCATAATAAAATAATTATTTAAATATATATATATATATATACCTAAATAATAATACAAAACCATATGTTTCTATTATCATGCCTATAATAGGCCAACCCATAAGTACTACAATGATGCCTCCTAAAAATGAAGCACTGGCTTTTATTTTATGTTTTTGAAAAAAAAAACTGAGAGTTCTCTTTGGTCCAATAACACATGCTAATCCAGATATAAACAAAATCTGTACAGAAATAATTAATTTAGAAATGATGGAATAAAGTTTTTACAAAAATATGAGAATAATTCTTACGTTTCCAATAGCAAGAAGACCTTTATCAAACAGTAATAAAACCCCAAGAAACAGAAAAGATATTCCAAAACCTACAAGTCCCACTCCGATTTCTGAAATCAATATCTTATTATTATATATTGTTTTGAAATTCGCATTTCATTTTATGCTTGAGAATTATTAAAAAATCATATAAATTTTGTATAAATTATAAGTTATTTATTACTTACTTTGTGTATCTGTTATTTCGAACATTATTTATGATTTGTATTTAATGATAAATAATTAATAATTAAATTATTTTTATAATATTATTTCGACGAGAATTCTAGTAACAATTGTAACGTTGTGCATAACCTAACTTAAATCCACGTCATTAATTGTGATATGATACTTTTCAACTAAACACTATTTCTAATCACCGTATAAAAATTGTAAATTGAATACTGTATATATGTTATAATAACCATCATATCATTATTTTTACAAAATTTAGATATGCTCAATCATTAGTGAACTGAACATCATTATATATACATATATATATATATATATATATATACATACAATCCAATGATACATATATAAGATTGTTTAGACTTGTAATTTTGTATTTCATTATTATACGATATATCAATTATATAAAAATATTATTTATAATAATTATAATAGAATTTAATACAATATATAAGAATAGAGAATGATATAATAACAAATTTTATTACTTATGTAATATTATTTATAAAATATAATTTCAAAAAATAATTTCTAATAAGAATTTTTTTAATAAATAAATAAATAATTTTATTATATATAAACTTATATTATCTAATTTATTAAATTAAATAAAAATAAATATATATAATATATAAAACTCTATTGTGTAATTTATATTACAAATAAAATATAAAATTATTATGTGGGATTAAAGAGATTAATTCATAAATTAATCCTATAATAAAAATTAACATTTGATAAATTAAATATAAATAAATTTTGAAAATAAATTTTTCAAATTTTTTTAAAAAATTACAAATCAAAGATTTAAGATATTTAATTGTTAAAACATAGATTTAAAACATTTAATTGTTTTGAAAGAAATATTATAAATGAATATTTTATTGACATTTTGTAAGTACTTCGTCTAATCACGCGTCAAGAGTGAAGACAAGGAAAATAAATAATGAAAAAAGGACACAGATAGGAATAAAAATTAACTACTAACGGCATCTCTTGAATATCAAAGACATCTTTTTAAAAAGTATAGGATAAAACAGATTAAGAATTAAGAACTAGCACCATTTTTTAGTTGTTCTTAGAAAGATGATTTTAAAGAGATATTTTTGATACTTAAGAGATGTCACTGAAAATCAATTTTTATTCTATTTTTATCCTTTTTCTACTATTTTCTATCTTTTCTTTATGCATTTCATTTATAGTATAATTTATGGTATAATTCTGAATAATCATTCTATCTTTGTCTTGAAAATGATATTGATTTTTAAATTTTTATTCTATCTTTGTTTTTTTCTTATTTCTTACTTTCTTTGTCTATTTTTATTTATGCAAAATTTATACAGTTAAGTATAGCCTATTTTGATAAGAAATTTATTTACAATGAATAATTGTTTATTTTGAATAAAGGGACTGTACAAAATAAATTTACTTTATTATGTATTATGAATTTCTTATACAAATAACATATAATACATAGTCACTTATAATGTTTAATCAAATGAAGGAATGATGATTGCTAATGGCGAAAAATGATATTTTACAAACAAAACAAAAAATGGACTTTATCGTTATTGTTAATATGGCTAAAACTTATATCTATATACGATGTAGAAAACATTATTTACAAATATTTCAAGGTACACACATTATGTTGAGTAGTAAATTCAGCACATCAGAGATGATCTGAGCCACTAAAAATAAATATTAATATTTTATAAAATAGATTTATTTTCTATATTTAAATTAAATAAAATATGAAATATAATGTACCTCAGTTAAACTTAATTTTATAGTTCCATTTTGCAAAGGATCTTTACTTTCAAATATTCCTATATATAAAATAAAATTAAACATTAGTAAAAATAAAATATAAAGATATAAAAAACAAAAGATAAAAATATACCGAATGCATCACTCAAATGTAAAATTGCTGAAACAAAGTCACCAAATCTAAGTGTTCCATCTTTTCTCATATATCGAAGAATTAAAATTGAAAGAACATCTGTATTTAATTGGAATCCTAATAGAAATATTTTTTAAGTGTTAAAAATATGTTATACGTTGATAACTGAATTAGGTATCGATAAATATTTACTTACCCACTTCTAGTAATGCATCTCGTAATCGTTCCGCTTTAAGTATACCAGTCTTTTCCTTCGTGTGATTTTTAAAAGCAGCTTGCCAATATTTTAAACTACACATAAGATCTTTGAAATCATTAAATTTCAATCGACCACTTCCGGAACTCTATATTGATATCAATTTAAGGAAAACAAATAAATTTTAAGTATGTTATTAAGCAGTCGAAATAAAATTGAAATAATTAATTTTAAGGATACATCCATTGTAAGAACTACTTGTCGACATACTTCCATACAAGCACAGCTCTTTATGTAGTCTAGAAATAAAATATAATAATATTTTTTTTAATTTCAATTTTTCTTTTAATTTCGATCACAATTTTCAATAGTTTTAACTTTTACCATTTGGTAAACAAGCTTCGAGAAGTTCTTGTAATTCAAAAGCATTTACTGTTCTATGCTCATCAGCAAGTTGCAAAAAAACGGCTTCATATTGTGAAAAACCTTTACCTTCAAGAGGTGGTGCTTTAATAATAGCCGATTTTACCAAAGATGGCGGAGTATCAAGAAGTCTAGTGAAATTATTATATAAAATATAATTATATTTTTAAATAATGCATTAATATTAAAATTGAATTACTTACTTAAGTTTTAAGGGTTTACTACTATAAACTCGCAATGTAAAACTTGTTTCTTGTGTAGGTTCAAAAGTAGTGGGAACTAATAAATATCCACCTTGATCTAATTGGCATCTATGGCTGACTTGACGACTATTCGTATATTGTGAATTTACTAAAGATTTATTTTTTTTAAAGAATTGTTTATTTATTGATTCTGTGCTATTTTTCGGTAAAGTATACGCCGTGAATCCTATTACCTTGATATAATGAAAATATTATAAACATTATAATTAATATAATTTCTCTAAAATGTATAACAAAAATAAATGTATACCATAAAAAATACATCTTACTTTTATCTCCATAATAGAATGTTGATATAAAGAAACAATTACTTCTTCCATTTCGCTTAGAATTAGATGTAATTGTGGATTAATATGAAAAGTTTCTGTAACATAGATACATTAACAAAATCATATATCAATATTTTATTATAATTTCAATAATTTATATGATGCATTTTCAAATTTTCGTTGTAAAATGTTTATTATTAATAAATTGCACATGAACCTTCATTGTTTCTACATCCTCCCGCAGTTACACCTCTCCTCCAGCTACCTTGATAGAGTTTCATTTGCCAAGTATGTTTGCTATGCAATGATGGTTCATCCCTCGATGTTTCAGCATCAAGATGTACAACTTCTAAATGAGTGAATGTCTTCACAAAATCTGAATATGATATCCTACAATTGGATTACGATTGTCATTATCATTTCAATAATATATTCATATTATTTATCATAATTAAATAAAATAATAATATTATTAAAATTATTTCTTATCAAAAATATTATTGCATGAATTAAGAAATTATAATATTAAAATTAATTCACCAGAATTCCCCCTCAGCCATGTTCCTGACCGCTAAACGATCTCTTTCCATTGGTGGTATTTCATCCCATTCGAGGCCACCTCTCGCCCAAGCGCCAACATATTCTCTACCAGGTCCAAGAGGATTTCTTAATTTTACTAATTGAACTGCTTCGCCATTGAATGTTTCCACCTAAATTTATTATGTAATTAACTAATTTCAGATACAAGTTAAAAAAAAATAAAATCATCAAACGAATGTTATTTACCCTTTCAATAGCATATAATCGATAATTGATCCCCATTTGAATACCATTTGCAAGTTTCTCTGTACTAGTACGAATCTAAAATCACATAAGAATAAATAATTTAATTTTAAAATATTAGAGATATTTGAAATGTATATTTACAATATATAATTTAGAAAGAATATTAAGAAAGCTTACTTGTTGCTGATTATTATTTACTGTACATGTGATAAGGGATGTCATGTCAAGAAGCTTCGCAAGAACACGTCCGCACGCAGTAGGATCTTGACGTATTGCGATACTCTCTGTGATTCCTCCGGTAAGATCAGATAAACCATCTAACAAAGTTCCATATTTGAGGGCTTCGTAAGATCCGTGCAATCTGAAATGAGCGAAAATCAATTTCTCTATTTCGAGATAACTTTCTCAGTGAATAATTATCTTCATACAACGGATGAAATGATACACGAAAAACTTTATCTATTCAATTTCAATGAGCTATCTGGTATTTCTAGTCACGCCAGTTAAACTCGTGGAGAAAATTCGTCTATCACACGTACGGTCTTTTTTAAACGCAAGAATGTTAAGATGGACTTAGGGAAAGCGAATATATAGAATTTTTCGACCTGTGACCTCTTCTTATTGACGATGAAACACCACAATTACTATGCGATCGCGAGTTGCCCATCGATTACGCGAAGAAAGTTGAGTCGACTATGCGACGCGACGGCTCGTTAATCTCGCTTGCCACGCTACCGGAATATCTTTGTTCCGTGAAATTAAATCTACCGAGTTGATTAAGCTGGCAATCTCGTGTTGCCGTATTTTTCATTTCGGAAATCATCCGTTCGAGATAGGAAAGAGATCTCGTTTCAATCGATAAGAGAAATAAGAGATATGAGAAGTGAGCGATGTTATCTGTACGTATGTGCCGTTTTTGCGAGAATTAACGTTCTCTAGATAACGGGGTTTCTTTCTCTTGCTCTCTTCGTCAACTGGCTCGTCCTAGTAAACACCAACGCCTTCACATCCATAGGCTTTAGGCTAGATAGGGAGTTTCCCGTGCCACATGTAAGGTGGTATGCATACACCTAGTGTACACGTATAGGTTAATCTCTAAACCGTAACCATTCACACGCGTCGCTCAAACAGTCACATGGGTATTTTCTCAGGGAAGGCAAGCGCAACGCCATCAACAGATAGATCCATATATATACCATTGTGTGCCTTTTATGGGCTTCGAATTCGGTATGTTCTATTGGCGGAAATACACCAGCTCGGAAGTGGTCAATGTTGGTCTACAGTTGGAATAATAGTGAAACGAGTTAACAGGGCAATGATCGAGGATCGATTATTTTCACCGATCGAATCACGGAAATGAACGATACAGACGTTAATGATTACTGGCTAAATTGTTCGCTATTGATTTGATATAAATAATTTGATATGCAGTAGTTTGGGATATTGAATAGAATTCAAAAATAATAAATAATAGATAGTGAATCTTTATCAGATTATGAAGAAATGAAATTATCGCAAGGATCATCTTCGATTAAACACTCTGCTAACTATGTAACTGCCATTGTCAGTTTGTGAGTCAACGGTAATGCGAGTCTTACCATTGACGTATTTCCGTCCTATGATCATCTAACGGGGTAATGACGCGAATATGAAATGTTATTTGCAATTCTTTTATATTACCAATGTTAATATATATTTTATATTATTCATAATATAAAATTAAACAACAATTTTCAAATTAATAAATAATATATGTAAACGACATGTCTACAATAATATTATCTACATAAAACAGTTTCATAATTTAAAAAATAAATAGAATTGATAATTTCTCTCTCTCTCTCTCTCTCTCTCTCTCTATATATATATATATATATATATATTCATAAGTAATAAATTTTTATTGGAAAAAAGGATATTCTGAAATATATGTTTTTAATTAGTGAACTATCCATGAAAGAACTAAATTCGTAATTCCAGAACAGAATTCAAGTATTCATAAATCAATTTGCAGTATTCATAAATCGATAAAAATTTCAACATTATAAAATCAGATAAGTAGATGAACTTATTAACAAAGCTCGTTTTCAAGTCTCTATTAGCACGAAACGCTATTGCAGCAGTTTTCGTGCTCGCAGATACAAGCTTGGACTGTGGTCACCGGTGCACTGACCTCCGATCCATTGCTGGCAACCAACGAACCGACTACTCGTCGAGTGAAAGTATCCGCGGATATACTTGCTTAGTATATCCATGGTTGGCATGTGCGTGCACAAATATACAGCGCCGAATATAGCCCGGCTATACCAACGTATTCTTAAGCTATGCCGAATTCTAAATTCTTATTGCTGATGAGCCAAAACGGACGATTCTACTGCTGAAAATTTCGTTCTCCGTACATCAATCTTATGAATCATCGCTCTTGACTTTATAATCTACGAAAAACAAATTTTTTCGATTATTATATGATTATTATTTTTTTATATGTAATTTTTTATATGTAAAGATTGCTTTTATCATTGCAAAATCTAAATTCGTTCCAAATTCAACTTTCATATTATTCTATATGTGATAGATATATCACATATACGAAAAAAAAGAGAGGTTATGTAACAATAGATTCAATTTTGTATTCCTTCTGTTATGTCATTTATTTATTATACTTTATTTTTAATGCAATGAAGAATTATATATTATTGCTTACAGGTAAGAAATTAAATCACATCATTTATCGATCGTAAAACACGTTAATTACTCCACGAAATGGTTACAGTTACAAAATAATTGGTGGTATTATCGTAGGACTAACCGGTGTACGCATAATGCGTTATTTAGCGATTCTTCGCTTAAGGTGTATCAGGCGCATGCGCAATGGTTTCTAATGGAAATCGCGTCCAGCATAATTCTTTCGCTAGCTATGCACGCGATGGCATGTGAACGTATGAGCTTTCTAACTGATTTTAATATTATTTATAATGCCAGATTATTAAGTTTGGATTCACGGTACGTTCCGAATTGATTCGATCCGCGCGACAGGGTTATCGTGAAAGATGAAAGGTCGGCCAATGAACGATTCTCTCCCCGTGAAAAGAAGTGTGCCATCGACGAGAGATTCTTTCAGTTGGAGAACGTGTCCTCTTGTGCGTTTGCATTGAATTGAAACGCATGGAATAATTTGACATTGTCACAAAACCCATCGGCTTTATCATATCGAAAACGGGAATTTTCTTGCGCTAGACGAATTCGATTTCAATTCACTGTTAGCTAGATGATATCAATTTTATAAAATTGTAAATTTTTAATGTTGTGCAAAGAAAAAAGCTTCGTTAGACACGGTTCGTATGTAATATAAATTTTAAGATCATTTTATTGCTGTAATTAGATAAATAGTGAAAATAAATGGGATGATTAATAACTCAATGACACATTGCGTTTTCGTATCATCGAATAAACCACTTAGTAATTAGATTAATTAATTGAAACTTTTGTAAAATTCTTAATTTTAGTGTGAAAATGTATAACATTTTAAAAATCAAATGATTAGTTTTTTTTAAAGTTATACTTAAAGGAAATTAATTTAAAATGAAAGATTTTAGTATGAGAAATATTTTAATTGCAAATTTATTACAAGAATTTTATATTTATTTTATATTTGAAGAATATTTTTTGGCAATTTTAATAATGATCACATTTAGTAACAGCAATTAGCTTAATTATTATAATTTTAAAATTATGACATAATTTGCCAGTGAAAATTAATGATAATATCGCTGAAGATTCTCGATATTTGCTCATAAAATCTATCACGAGTTGACTGATATAAAAACTAAGTACATTACAATATACAATCGCGAAATATCGTTTCATCAGAATTGTTTATGGTACCAGTTGATTTCAAACGATTTAACATTAATCGACTGCATCGTACATTCAACGTCAAACGGAAGCCATCAAGAGGTAACAACGCATTATCAATTATTAATGAATCCCGACCTCGATTCCTTTGCCGAAGTTGTTGACCAGTGCAATCGTAGCCGCATCACAATATATATTTTTCCCGATGGATCGAGCGAATCGAATTAGCAAATCGTAAAAAAATCAATCGAAAAGTAATTTCATCGCTTGAAGAATCGTGTGTTTTTAGAAATTAATAAAAACATGTATATATATATTTGTTTAACTTTAACTTTTCATTAAATGTCCTCGCGACTTTCGATTTTTTTTCAATTCGAGAATCGTGTCATTTTTAATCGATTTAAATCGATAATAATGTTAACTAAGATAAATTTAGATCTAAAATGATATTAATCATTTTTAATCCGGTATACTTGGAGTATTATGATCGTATAAGATTTATTACAAGCGTAGGAATGTATTAATCGATTATTTCACTTTCGTGCCATTTTGTGATACAAGTTATAAGGTTTGGTCTCTTTGTTCTGCTTTCTCCTTATAGAACGCGGCACAACCACGACAATTTCTCGTTACGCGTGCACATATATTCGCCATTGTGATGCAAGATGAATGCGTTTGATGATGAAATTATAACGAGCTGTGTTCTCGATCGTTAAATAGATGTACTCGTTGCAAGTATTTCTCTTAAACTTATGTGCAATGCAAAATAGAAAATTTCAAAATTTCATGAGTGAAAAGAAAAAAATAAATGAATAATGGAAATAATGGAAAAGATTAAAAATTTGACTCGATCATATTTGCGTCGTACTGAAAATGATTATATCAAATAGAATCCTAATTTGTAGTGTTAATAGAAATCATATTTGATTGGCCAATATTTGAACAAGTAATTAAGAATAAGCATTTTGTTTGAAATTTTGTTAGTTTCAGCACGATATATTTATTTCGATTTATACGAATATTTTTTTTTTTGTAATTGTGTAATTCGAATAAAATTTAAATGAAAAATAGGACTGTTTAAGTCATCCTGCGCTCGCGTTATCCAGGCGTTCAAATCTCCAATTTCCGTATACAAGAAACAAGCAGATTCTTTTGAAAAAAGATTAATATATTATAAACAATAACATTTTCTAAATATTTTTACAGGACATTTAAATATTTATCGACAATTAATTATTCATCATTTAATGATATAAAAAATATTTTTTTTTAATAGTTTCAAAAAAAAGTATCTAGGAAAAGCATAGGTACAAGTCTTGCGTCTGGTGATCTTCAAATGATCTACAGTAATATTTATCTTTCGATATAAAACATAAAATGTTTAAATCTTGTTTTAAAAAAACAATTTACAGATTGAAATTTCTTTTATTAAAAACTTCGGATAACATACCTATAAAAAACGAAAAAAGAAAAAGAAAGAAAGAAAATCCTTTTTATTATCTATTTAATGGCGCAATATCAAAGCGTTCTTCAGCTTCGATAAAGCAACGATACACGCACACGTACGCTACGAGCGTGTAAATATCGCGTTATCGTCGATGAGAAATTTGTCACGGCTATGGATCTCGGTAAACAAGAAAAAAGAAAAAAGAAAAAAGAAAGAAAAAAAAAAGGGAAGAAAAGAAAAGGGAGGTATGAAACTCGGCGATTCTTATCGACGATCCCTCTGCTCTTCTTTCGTTGCCACTCACGAGGTCGTCTTCCTCTCCGAGGCCGTCACGTTGCAGTCGTTTCAAGTGCAACGCCCAGGGTTTACATCCCTGACGGCAAGAAACGAGAAGAAGCCGAGGAAGGGAGGCGAGTAAGAAGCGGATAACGAGGTGAAGGAGAGAAGAAGGAAGGAGAAACGGTCATCAGCGGAAAGATTAAGAGGAGGAGCAAGGACCTTCGGCAAAACCGGTCATCGTTCGTTCGTCCGCGTAAACGCTTCTTCCACCTCGCAGAAGAGATCTCGCGCTGTACTCGCGGCGAAGATCCGCTCCGTAGATCTTGCGAGACATCGGGAATAAATTCTGTGTCTCTACGATATGATGTCCGTTTCGTTTATAGTATTCGCGAATCGCTCGAGTACGCTTCGCTTCGTTACAGATCGTATCTTCCAAACGTCATGACGAAATGTGTGTTTTCATTAGATCATTTGAAATTGTTGTTGGTTCATAAGTTTTAACTTTAATTTTTCTTTTCTCTCGCTGGAAGCCACGTTAATTTTTCTTTTGAGAAATCGAGTGAATGATTATTAGAAATTGCATATATTTTTGTAAATTTAAGGAAGAATTTACGTAATAACTTTTTAGAAGTTGAAATTTGATATATACGAGAAATATTATCTAATATTAGCGATAAAATTTACGTGAATAATTTTGTAGAGATTATAATAAAGAATGTGTAAGTTGTTTCGAATAAGAATCTCTTGGTACATTGTTTATGGAAAGCATCGAAAATCAGAATCATCGAACGACTTTCGAATTTTCTTCGAGAATGGAAGATCGTGGGTGGATATGCAAATACGCAAATAACTTTCATGCTACCACGGCCAATCTTGTAAGTTCGGGTGGGTGGCGTGGGTGTTCATCAGGTGGACGTTCACGTGGTGCGTTAGCACGAGAATCGACCTTACCGAGATCGATCGATGAACCCAGATACACCACCTTATACGCCCACGCGAAATCGCGTTCGATTGAAACTGATCAATTGGCCTTTTCGATGTTATAACATCCCATCTCGATGTTATAACATCGTAGAGTTACGTACGTTTTTTTAAAACTCGTTTTCTACTAGTGACATTATCATTCAAGTCCATCATATTATAATCAACATTTTTATGTAATGAATATTCGAATGAAATGAAAAAGTTATAAAAAAATAAAAAAATTCAATTATTCGAGAAAACTGGAATTTATAACTTCGTTATGCGACAGAGAATATTTATTCAAAAAAAAAACTTTCGACTTTACGTTTCTTTAAATCTTATCAGAAGACGAAAAGGAAAAAGAAAGAAAGAAAGAAAGAAAGAATAGCGAAAGAAAAGATACAATGTGCGATAGAATAATATAGTCGCACGATAAAATTACGCGATAAAAAGCATTTTTACGTAATTGCAATTACATTATTCGAAGAAGAAAAATTCTTTCAATCTCGCGTTGACATCTCGAGTCAATTCACTTCCCTCTTCTCTAAACCATATTGGAAGGTAAAGACAAGAGGCAAGCGCGAGAAAGAATCTCATGCGCGGCCGATCACTTGATGGACAAATAACCGAGCGCTCTCGAGTTCAAGCACTTCCTACTCACTTGGCGTACGCTTTCTCCAGAAGAGCCGGCCAGAATTGATCACTGTGACGACTTTGCACGAAAGCTAGCCGTCCGTGAATCGCCGGTAGCCTGTCGTCGACGAGAACTTCGACCCATGCGCCGCACCACCATAAACGGAACCTGAATACGCCGGCGTACTCGGCCGTCGGTGATCCAGGCGGTTCTCCGCTGTTCCCAAATCCTTGGTCAGCTGGCACCACCCTGTAGAACAGTCCTTTGCTCAGGTGAAGAACTCCCAGACAGGAGACCAGCCATTTGTCACCTGAATTTAAGAAATAAATCATAGGATATTAATTCTAATGGTAAAAATATACGCGTTAATAAGTTCTGGTTAAATGAAGAAACGTATTAAAAAAATTTATGCTTTGTTTATTCTGAGTCAAACGATTATGTTTTATATTTCCTTTGCTATTGAATAAACAGTTTTATTTAAACATAAGATCAGTAATATTATGTAAATAAAAATAATATAAGAGTATAGAAATCGATTAACAAGCTTATTCTTTTATTATTGAATTAACTTTTACTGAATATGAATGAATATTCTCTTGTGATGTATATTGTAAAGCATATTGATTTCTTTTTAAAGAAGAAGACTTAAAACAGTTTGTGGTAAACAATGGAAGACGGGGAAACGTGTTTCGCGAATTAGGTAAATTATAACTGAACGTTCTCGTTTATATCCTTTCTTTATTCATCGCACGTGAGATCGATATATAGATATAAAGTGAACCACATTGCGATTCAAATTAACTTTCTGTTAAGTACGTTCCGCGTTATGCGTACTGTTATCGTTAATTAATCTGGCGTAGAGTTACGAGGAATACAACTTCATTGTTCGCTGCAATTATTCATTCTATTATAAACAAAAGCTGTCAGAAAATGCTGAATAATGATTGAAAGTAAGAGGATATTAATATTTATATAAATTCAAAAAGAGAAGGAAAAAATTATGTATTTCATTTTCTTTTTGTCTCATTATTGAAATTTAAAAAGAAATGTTTGAACGCATAATCGGTGATTTACACATTTAGAAAACGAAAGTTGACCGAGTAATGAATCGTTGTCGTTACGGTGTTCGATCGAAGAAAATGTTCTCACGAAGTTACGACACGCGTCGACCGAACATTACAAATCTGTTTCGCCTGTTTACATAGTTTATTAGAGCTGTTCCATAATTTATCGAATAACTTTAACGCCTCTTTCTCGCGGACTTATTCATGATCTCACGT
Organism: Apis dorsata; assembly: GCF_000469605.1. Classification (NCBI taxonomy): domain Eukaryota; kingdom Metazoa; phylum Arthropoda; class Insecta; order Hymenoptera; family Apidae; genus Apis; species Apis dorsata. The sequence goes on along the minus strand of NW_006263630.1, from coordinate 343,688 downwards.
ATATACGATCTCACGTTCGTTTTTATTCAAAACGTATAAATCAAATATATATACTTTCCATCCATAAAATAAAGTCAGAAAAGAATCTGGATCAAATGTAACTGGTTCGATTAAAAATCAATAAATTCGATAAATAAATTAAAATTGAAATTTTCTTCCATTTTCCCTGTATGTAAAATTGATCTTTTCAATCGGTTTAAAAATACATAGACATTTTGATTTTTTCAAAAAAAAAAATTTGCACAATAATTATAAAAATTCGTGAATCTGACGTATTCGATATTTCATTAAAAATTAAAAACATCATCCATTAACAAGATTTTTACGATTCTCCATAAATAACTTATCGTTGAAGAAACTACCTTTGACTTTCTTTTCGAACGAAGAAAAAAATGAAGTTGTTATGACACACTGGGAAGAATATCGCAATTCATTCACGCGCGATGATCGTTTCTCTGAAAGATGATCATCAAGAAAATTATCGTAAACGCGGTGATCGATCATTTACCATGATCTGATTAGCTCGTATCTCTATTCAAACGATGCGCGCATCGATCCACTTTCACTGAAGTCCCGATTTTCAACCGCAAACGATTACAGATGAGCTAACCCCAGTTTCCAGCGAGTAGACAAATATTTCTACGCGAGCGAAACCGATCGTTTCGTCGAGCTTGGACAACTCCTAGAGGAATAATACCCACGAAAGCGCGTCCATTGTAATTATGTCCAAGTGGTACTCTGACAGTCAGTGGTACTGACATTGGTGTCAAGAGCTGAAAACACATTGTGCAATGACAAACGATTTGAGGGGGATTCGAATCACGTGAACGTGATGGCTTGGCTTTCGTCGAATCGTAGGAAAATAATTATTAATATAATTGTGTAATTCTTATTTTAACGGCTAATATATAATAAGATACGTGTAATTCTTATTTTAACGGCTTCCACGCGCGCGAGACAGGATTGCTTGATATATTAAACGTTCAAATAATTGTTACCATCGTCGTCTTCTATCTGCATTGTTCCCATTTGATCGTAAACATGTATGTCAGCGCTTGTAGAGCGGAAAAAAATGGCTTGATTATTCAAATAAACGAGAAAGAATGGATATCTGCGATTTATCATGCACACCTGTAATTGTATGATTCTTATAATTTAGAGATCGTAGAACTATATGTGATGATCTTGAATTTTTTAATTTTTGACTTTATTTATTGTTATTATAAATTATCTCGTTCTTCGTACTAAAAAAATATAGAAATTATAAGAATGAATTACACTCTTTTTTTTATTTTTCACATTTTTTGGAAAAATTCATGATATCCGCATTGAATACGGATTGCAAAGAATTAAAGTAATTTTCGACTCTCATCTTTTTTTTTTTTATTTTCACATATAAAATTATCTCCTATTAAAAGTTTATTCGTATCTAATCGAAAATTAATCAATTTCGCTTCGTATAAGAAAAAAATATTATTCTTTTTTCTCATACACAGAATCACTCTTCAATTCGTGTTCTAACTAACTTGAATCACTATTTCAGAGATAAGTTGTACATTAAATATTACGTAATAAACGAATAAAATTATTCAAGAAAAAAAAATCCGAGGAGACAATATTTATTTTAAAAAAAATCGAATATTTCCAGTCTCACTATATTCCAATCACCTTATTTCGTAACGCGAGCAATTTAAATCGTCTTAATGTAGGTCGAAAAGAAATGATCACGTGTCATGGTAATCCCATTCGGTCGCGCATGCTGTTACATGCTTATGCACACTAACGGGACACGGTGCTGCGTCGCCTTGGAGAGAACACGCGTTTGCACGAATTCCCGGATCGCTCGACTTCCGTCCACGATGCTCGTGAATTGCACGAGTCTCCTCACGAGACGGAGATTAAGACCGCGATGCGTTCCACGTTCTATACTTGGCGTAACTCGTAACTCGTCGACAGCGATGCGACAGGTCAGATAGAAACACGCTTGCTGAGAATCTCTTACCGTTTAACACACGTGTAAAAGGTACATAAAATTACAAATTGCAAATTGTCAAGAGTACGGAGTTCGGAGGTATGGTAAAATTATTTATATCTTTATGTCGAAATTTTGCCTTGCAAATTGATCATTACTATATTTTACCACCATATTTTGGAAATAAAAATCTTCTCAAGTAAGGTCAATTTCGATCTCTACATCCAAAGATTATTATTCTGTATTCAATAAAGTTATAAATCTTATTTGATATTTAATAAAATTGATTTTTGATTTTGATTAAAAATTTATATGACCCTTAGCATGAAAATATTAATTTCAATTTTTAATAACAGAAATAATATGAATTGAAATATGGTATATGGTACTTTAAAGTTATAATGACTTTGAGTATCGATAAAAATAAAATAATATTCATTGGCTTCCAGATTCCTTTAAGGCCATATAAAAATAGAAGTACGATTATCATAGCCATGCGATTATCATACAATACCGCAGTTCGGTTATTCGTTAATTAAATTGCCGGGAATATCGATTATATCGGCACATGGTTGTATATGTCGTGGCTGAAAGAAAGTCGTTTGGTTCTAACAGCTTTGAACCACAGTATCCGCAGGAATATCTCCCACGTTTCTCAAAGGTTATCCGAGTCACTTTCAGGGTTTGTACGATTTCGAGGTCGTTCATAGAAAGACTTGACGAGCGTGTATCGATTCGTGTTTTCATGATAATAACATCGTGTTAAGAGGAAATATTATAATCGTTGGAGTTAATGTGAAAGATGTGAAAGTGCCTGGAAGATGTCATCATGGATACGTGCAACATAGAATATGATTCTTCGTCACTTTCTTCTTCTAAAATCGAAATTCAATATTAGAAAAGAATAATATTAGGAAAGAAAAATAAAATATAAATTTAATCGATATAAAATATTTTGAATTGAATATTTATAACTTAATAATAATTTATATAAGATAAGCGTTTAAATAAAATACAATAAACTCTATTTTAATTTCCATCAAGAAATCTATTTTAATTTCCAAGGTGAAATGATTCACTCATTACGAACGTATATTTTACACATTGAATCAGAATAAAATGGAATTATTAAATATTTAAATAGCTTTGATTATTTCTTTACTTCTTCTATTTATTTTTTAACGAACTAAGAGATATACAAAATATATAATAATAATAATATGAAATGAAAAATAAAAATTTTATTACACTTACCCATTTTTCCAGGAATTACATCGAATTGGGCTGGTGTATCGCTGACGAATATTGGACGATTGCATAATTCCTAAAAAACAAAAGAAAAGAAAAATTATTCGTTGGAAAATAAATTATTATTAGTTTCAGATGTAATTATTTATTAGTTTCAGATGTAAATCCTCTTATGTTTCATTATGTTTAAAACATAAATACTAATTCTCTTATTCGTATTAATTATATTTAAAATTACTAGAAGTTTTATGCAATTTTAAATCGTAAGAAAAGTCAAAAGCAATTAAGAAATTTATTTTGCATTACAGTATTAATTTGTCAGAAGTTTACATCCTCAACCATGGAACAAAAGCTGATTATATAACGTTTTATGTTCCACAACGGATAAATATTCCCAGACAGACTTGGAATGCGATTCGCAATGAGTTCTATGCTTGGTCGAAACCTTCAGAACGTACTTTTTGTACAGGTGTTGTTTTTTATCATTCCTTTCGCATCTCAGAAATTGTTTCCACCTTGTTTCCGGTTTCGGAAGAAATTTCTTATAATTACGTGACGTAAGATTTAGAATGCCCGACACTATATGATAGATAGTCGTTAATTATGGATAATTACAATCCTGGAAAATACCATAAATGCCGTTTATATTTTCATTGCCATGTTCATCCAACTTTTTCCACTTCCGATTCATATTATACAAATATGCTTGACTTTCCATTCATACTTTTCTACAAATCAAATTTTTCTACGATAACATTTTATAAGATAACATTTTCATTCGATGATTTAATAGAAAAATGTTTAAATAATAAATTTTATCAAATGAGAAACATAAAGAGTTCTAAAAATATATAAAATTCCAAATTTAAAAAACTTTTCTATTTCGTTACGTTATAAAATTTTAAATTTAAAAAATTTATTTTCTAACCATTTTCGATTTCCTTATTAAAAATTACTCAACAGACTTTCAAAAAACAAATTAAGATGTTATGTATCTATGATACAATTACGTAATAGAATTTCATTTTGAGTTATATTTTATCGACGATTTTTCTTTTCAATACAGAGTATTTAACCTGTCGTTCTTCTTCACTACTCTCGTCACGCTCACCTTCGATCCTTTCCGGTCGCAGTAAAGTGTGACACGTAAATGTGCGTCTCACGTAATACCTATTGCGTGAACGCAATTGTCGACACTGTTGTAGAAACCAGCCGATGTCAGTAGCTTTTATTACGATCATTATACGCAACAAGGAGAACCATAATGTTTCGTTTCAAAGGCTAAATAGGCTCCAGTTACGCGTAGGCAACCTTACGCTTATTCTCGTTTCTCGGTTCGTCGTGCAAGCTGCGTAATTAATCTATCGAATCGTTGATCTCTTGAAAATTATTCTCATATTCTCGCATTTATTTTTAAGATAAGCAAGGTAACTTAAATACCTCATAATTAAATATTTCGCAGCAAAATTTTTCTCTTCAAAATTTTTGTTTCCGTTTAATTATTTAAATTGTTTTAATATTTAATAAATAAGTGTTTAATAAAAATTGTTAATCGTAAATATTTTGAATAAATTTAGAAAAAGCGTACCTGCTAATTTTTAGAAAAATCCCTCTGTGAGAACGTTAATAATCTTATTTGAAGACTCTAGAAGATGATGAACAAATCCTTTTTGATGAATCTTCGTAAAAATTGTATTCTGAATATCTATATTTAAAATTATATTATATATATATTAATAGAATAATTGTTATAACGATAATCTTAAAAAAAACCGTTAGTGCATCATGTACAGTAAAATGTTACTGTTAAATGCGATCATAAGCACGAAGATGACAAAGACACGCACTATGTGTCAAGGTTGCATACTGTCGCCGTTACAGTTCCTAGATTTCAGATTCCCCGTTCTTCCGTTCTGTTGGAACTGAAGCGAATCAATGCTACTGATCTCTTTATTCGGTGGTAAATGAATATAGATCGCATCAATAATGATATATTGAGAGTTATAATTTTTTTGGAATTAATGGTTCATTACAAGACATAATAAGAAATATCAGTCATTAGATATATATATAGCACACTATAAAATCGTAAAATTTAATATAAACTTTATTTCATTGTAAGATGTAGCTGGAAAATCTCGACTTATAAAGTTTTGAAAAAAACTATAGAATTGTGCAAATATTTAATGCTAAATTCTGAAGTTTCAAGAGAGACAAAGATTATCATGGAGTGTTAAAAAATGAATATTTATCCTTGGACTAAAATCATATATCAATCAAGTACAAGAAATCTCATCAATAGAGAAATCTAGTGAATCATGAAAAGCAGAATTTTCTAAAATCTAAATGCAATGCTTTAAGAAAATTAGAAGAAATTTTGATGTCAAGAAAGAATGAAATTATTTCAAATTCATGTAGAATTTTTTTACGTGAATCTTCGATTACAGTTTCATAATTATAGAAATAGGTTATGATTTTTTAAATTTTAGAATATGTTGATCTAAGGTCTCGACTGAAATTTTTAAAATTCTAGCAGAATTCCTCATCTAAAATCCCACGGTTTCAAAGAGTCTCAAGTTTTCTATGTCAGATACTACATCAGACTGGATCAGACTACAATCCAGAATTGCTTCGCCTAAATTCTACGAACCGAGAGGTTATGTGAACTAGGTAGAGATGATATTAACTAATCATACACAAATCGTAATTGAAAATTATGCTTTTCACATAAATATTACTCTTATAATGTGATTAATAATGATAATATGATTTATATTAATGTAATTATGTCGAGAAATTACCTTTGGTCTTTTCCATTGAAACTGAAACGGAGGTGTTTGATGATAGAAGACCGAGGTTTGCGTTGCTGGAAATTCTGGATCTTCCCATAATTCACCTCGTTTCAAGCACGAACGCTTGATTCGTTCGTACTCGCTCATTACGTCCTATAACAATAAAATTCCAGCTGTTAGTTAATTACTACAATTTTTAATCCATTAATATTTACTTTCTATTCTTTGATTCACATTGCCATGTAACTATCCCTTTCGAGAATTTCTCGTTGATATTACTACAATGAGACTATTAACACAACTGGATCAGTATATTGCATTCTTAATTAATATTTGCAACAAGTTATGTATGAAAGATGAGAAACTAACAGTACAGCACTCTATACTTAAATTATTATTTTAATTATTTCATGATTATCATGATAGAATTCCATTGTAACGTTGTTGGTAATATTAAATATGTATTAATATTCCATCGCCGACATGATCAACGTTTTTATATTACGTAAGATAGCACCGTGAACATCAAGCACATTAAAAACGATTATTACGACCTCGATAGGATGTGATAACGCGTTTCATCGAAAACCCATTGTATCGAGGTCAACACTTTCTCTCCTGGCTGGAAGACTTCGTTACTTCGAATACGATATTTCCCTTTATAACTGCAAATAAATTCATTCCTATGAACAAATGAAAATATTTTTAGATAATCATTGAGCGTGAAAAAAAAATGACGACTCATAGTTTATAATCATGATCATCATAGCTTTAAATTATGTTACAATCTGTGTTAATAGCTAATAAATAGACACATTTAGTTTTATATTTGCTATATCCTTTGGATTATTTACGATATGTCTATCATGTCTTTCGTCGTTAAAAATTTTCTCAATTTGAAAAAATTATAGAAAAATTATTTTAAATATATATAACCTCTCGTTTATACATACTAAAGTTTTTCTTCCAATATTAACAATTTTTCTATTAAAAATGAAATTGAAATATAAAAATTCAAACATTCAAACAAATTTAATGAAATAATACTAATGCATGGTAAATGAAATCGAAACTTATCTTATTATTCTGTTATATTAAGTAATGTATAACCTCAATTAAGTAATGTATAACCTATATATATAGTAAAATATACCTATCAATACCTATCAATCAATTTTTTACAAGATGATATATTATAAAAGCCAAGATAACTATGAAAATTACTTTTCTTTCTTTCGAATATGATTTCTTTCGCCTAGATCTGCAGATCTGCGTTAAAACACGATCTCTTGCCTAGCCCGTGCAAGAGTAAACGCTTTCGAATCCTAACGAATCGTCGATTTCCCCTCGGCAGAATCATCCATCTGTTATTACTGAAGATCATCTTCGTCACGGAAGAGATACCCACAAACTAGCTAATATTGTAATTTGCACGTTCAAAAGGAGGATGTTCGTCGTGGTTGAACGAGTAGTGTCACCGCAATTATATTTCACAACCATACGATTGATAATACATTTTTCACTTTGTGTAGGCGATAAAGCGAAAGAATGCGCATGCGTGTGCGCATGCGTGCATACACTCGTGAAAGCGTCACGATTGCGAAACGCATAATTATATCGGTTGGCCCGCTGCGTTCTGACCATTGTTCCAACCAGCCAGCTAAACCTGTCCACAGAACAATCCAGTGCACCAATTAAGATCGTAACGAGTCTCAACTGCATAGCGGCTAATTAGAATGCCTCTGAGACTCTTCCACATTGAATCATTTGAACGGTTTTCTGCTATACCGATTATAGCTTGGCATATTGAATTAAGGTGCGTCCTTTTCTATTGTTATTTAACAAAGAAATGATATTTGTCTCTTGAATTTGTCCCTTTTGCAATAGGATAAGAATATGATCGTTTCAGTGATTATTTTATGCTATTATTTTACGCTTTCTATTTTTGAAATAATTATATGTATCTAGAATAGAGTATTGGTATGCAATACATTCATTTTAATCTTTAAAAATATATGTAAAAATGCTATTTTTAAAGCAATATTATCAGAGATAATTTCATAGTGCAGAGTTTTTTAATTTACTATGATAATTAAAATGTGATAACGAAAATGCAAAAAGTAGAAAAAGAATATGATCATATTCGCATTTCAGGCTTCGTATTTATTTTCTACAATAATTGTATGGCATTTAAATATTTAATCATATTAATTTGCTAACATTATCATTCTTTTTTATGTCTTCCCTAACTAAATGCGTTTTTCGTTGTAATAATCGATCGAGAATGAATATTTTAAATATGCAATAATTTTTATATTAAGAGAATTGAATAAATTATTGGATGATATATCTATCAACATATCGCATAGCAACACGATCATATATTACACTGAAATTAATACTAATTCTAAACTATATGCTCACAAAAGTTTTGAAGTTCTCATAATTATATCGATTTCTTAGAAAGTGTATGATTGTAATAATGACAACCGAGGTTATTCAATTATTCACTATTAAAACAATTTAATAAATAGATCTTTGTTCAATCGTGTTGCAGGTAACACGTTCGTTATACCAGAAGAATGATTCAGACTGTCGTTGATAAATTTTAATTCTGCGAACCGGTTTAAAGGTAATTGTTTTGGTAGGCCAGTAATGAAGAGCAGCTTAAGCGCTTATAGATTCCAATGTTGTTTCTACGCAAAAACCTAGAAGATCTATGATTCTTTCATAATCATAAAAGAAGTTATATGATATATTTCTCAAAATTGATCTCGTTTTCGAAAATTTTCATTCTTTTTTACTTCATACTATCTTCTTCAATTTAAAACTATTACGATTTTAAGAATATGTTCAACAATCATGTAACATTGAACCGTGTAACAAGATAATAAACTGATCACTCGCAACATGATTCGTCGTCAGATTAGTGGCCTTGACCGATTCTTATTAAACAAAGAATCGACCAAACGTGAATAATTAACATTCCGGAACTTAGCTTGAATTAACATCAATTCGAAACGTTAATTTTCGCAATCCTACACCTGTATTTTTTATTTATTCAAGTTTGCAGTCGATTAAATAAATAAATAACGAAAATCAAATAATTTATGATTCACTAATACTCAAAGTATTTGATCGAAAATCATCTGCAATCTCATTTAGGATCCTTCATATTTCAAGAGTTAAGTTTCTATTTGAAAAATAACATAATTTAAGAACAAAAACGGTCGCAAGAAGCGGTCATCGGAGTTCATTTCGCAGGAAACCACATTTTATTTACAGAATTACCAGTTGCTCGGTATTTTTTTCTTTTTCTTTTCTTTTCTTTTTCTTTTTTTCCTTTTCTTTTTGCACGGCCAGCATCGCGCCGCGTTGCAATCATCCGACGAAGGGAAGCATGAAGGCGCACCAGCGGCATGGTATTCCGTCAGAGATAGATGCCCCTGGCACGTACCACGGGGAGAGAGATTTTACATTGTACGTGCCGGGTTATTCGACTTCGCCTTCCGCTAAACCGAACACTTCTCTCCGATCCACTATACACGTTACCCGTATAATAGCTACCATACTCTCTCGTACCGGTCGGACTAGTTTCACGCTTGGTTCTCCCGCGGCCTTGAAGCGCGCCAACCGCCGCTTGCAAACTTGCGACGAGAGATCACCTTTATGGTTTTGCCTCTCCCGACGATTCTTCGATCAGGAGTCGCGCGGTCTCCATGGATTCCCGCTCCCGGCCTTCCGGAATTTCAGTTTTTAGCCTTTACGTGGCCGCGGTGGAAGGCAACACGAGCCAACTTGGGACGCAAATTACCGGCGGTAATTCTAATCTCGGCGTGTCTCTGGTTTGAAGCGATGCTGGTGCTGGAAACGAATCGATTGGAAACGTTCTTTCTGAAAGGAAAGGTGTGGCTCGGAATGATAACGTTTTTCGTAGAAGGCACACGGAGTTTATAGCAGATGTTGGATCAACTAAAAAAAATTTAAAAGCAATATCACGATAATTATATCCATGATAGATATATGGATTATCAAAAAATTATAATAGATTACGATGTATAATTAAGTTTTTGAGGAATATAAATTTAGTTTACAGGATATTGGTATTACAAAGATTCAGAATAAATTTTGCTTCGTTTGTTGGAATTCTAAGCGACATTTTTTTGTATATTCATTTTAATCTTTAAACACCTCCAAAGACATATTTCTACGAATATATTTACATCCATATTTTACATGTATAAAACCACAGAAAACACTTGGCGTGAACGTGATTCAGTATTTACGTCCTCGATGACTAATCGTGCACTTTCTATTCCGTCGATCGTTTTTTTTTTTTTTTCTTTTTTTCTATTCCACATGCTCGTTCATAGTCCTTTCAACGAGTCCTTTTAAAACTGGTATAACTAAACGCTCTGAAAAATCTGGAAACGGCACGGAATTACGCAAAGGCTGAAGACGAAAGCGTATCAGAAATTTCTCTTTTATTCCCAAATAGTCGCGAGTCGACCTCATTCGTGGTTATGGTCCGTCAAAAATCGCGCGCAAGAAACTCATCCGTAACAAAATTACTCGATTAACGGAACATACGCGAACTATCGTAGTTGCGTTCGTTTCGATTGGCATACGCAATCAATTATCACCTTACAGTTATAAGCGTGGAATAGGTAAGACGATTGCGGCTTCGTCGTTAACGAGAGAAACGTGTGTCACCGTTGAAGATTATTTCTCCGATGAAGGCAAAGCGGTCGTGGCAAGTTGCTCGCCGTAACGGGATACCACAGGAGGAGAGTTCTGTGCAACCTCGTGCACTACGACCTTAATTTCCTTCCTTCTATTATGCGCTGCTCCATTTTTCCATCCCCCTTGCTCGATTCCGCTCCTCTTGCTCGCGAACAATTCGATTTCGAAACCACTGAATTCTGAACCCATCGTGAATTGTAATTCATCTCCTTCATCTTCTTATTCTTGTTATCTTGTTATTCATCTTCCTCTCTCGCATCTTCCTTAACGCTCGATTATTTTATTATTTCGGGACGAACGATCTTCACCTACGAAATACGCATTCACATTCACATTATATTGTTCAAGTTGAAGAGCGCGAATATATCTGAGAATAAATAATATATTCTCGAGATCAAATCTTTTCGTTTCGATCTCGAATAAAATATACATACTTACAATCGTACGTAGAGGTTTCTTTGTTAAGACAAGATATTAATTCGAATTGAAAACCTGCCATTACAGATATTATTCATCGGTTATACGAGCTTATAATCTATAATAATACTTATTATCCTTCGCATAAATCGCGAGATAACGATAATAATATCGATAACGATAAATAATAAAAAAAAAGAAAAAAAAGAAAAACCAATCAACCAAGAACGAAATCGAAAATTCCTCTGTTAACTGGAAAATTTTACTCGATACAACCGCAGAGAGAAAGAAATTATTTTCAAGGTAGGCGAAATCCTCGAAGCGAAACCGAATGTCTCCGCAAGATGGAGGGAGATATATATATTAGTTCGTAAATGCAGGAATCTCTTGTCGTATTATTTTAATTTAAAGACCGAGCGGATCACTATAATCGCTCGCAAGATTATCTTTAATAGTTTGTTGATTCATACCGGCGAGATATACCGATAATTTCTTCTAGGAGTCATTGCCAGGTAATCCTCGTCCTCCGACGAGGGTTCGATTCACAAGTGCGTTTCCTCGCTAGGATGCGCGTGGTACGTGTCGGAAATGATTAACGCGACCATGTATGGATCTCTATCTGTTGTTTACCCTTTGCCTGTCCTCCTCCGATAAATTATAGCTCTTCCATTCCTCCTCGATGTAAGTATTCGGTCGATTGAATATTTCCCTCGTTTTTTTTTCTTTTGTCTAAATTTGTAGTATCATACAAATGATTTTTAATTACGTTTTTCGATGTTACCTACAAACAACGTTGAGATTATTTTATTATCAAGTGATTGAATAAATGTATTTGTTTTTTTTTTGATAAAATTGTATTTAATCGATCTTTTTCATTAAAGAAAAAGAAAAAGAATATATTTCTATTTTCGATAATTAAAGATAAATTTTTTAAAGAAGAAAGAATATTTGATTCTGAAAGAAAGAAATATTTTTATGCTAGAACTTTCGATTTGAATTGATACGAATCGTGTGATGTAACTTGATAAAACGTAATTTGATATTTGGATCGAAAGAATTTTGATAAAGGAACTATAGATTATCCGTGAAAAAGAAAACGCTCGCTTTCGTTTATTCTAGTTCCAGTTCTCTAGCAGATATGTTTCTTTGAGAGGGTTCCAGTGTCACTGTTTAACGATTGAAGGAACAATAGTGTATACACTTGCCGCTCACCACCGGTGACCAAGTTCTGAATGTTTGTATAAATGAGACGAACGTTCTTTGCTTTCTCGTATTACAAATAGTAGACATTAATATGAAAACGTAGTAATATGAATTACATTTCAAGATCTTTTCATATAAAACAATACTAACGTTTATTACGTATAATATTTATATAATCGATCTCGTAACATCAATCTTTATGATCATTTTCAAAATTTATTATCCCCATAATTCAATTCTGGAAACGATCAGCAATTTCGAAAATCATGCTCGTTTCTGTCCATTGATCTTACTTTCTCCGATTTGAGTATATTGCACGTGCTGCATCGAATTTACACAAATTTCTTCATTTCTCGTTACCTTCGTATGTGTATATATATATACATATAAAACGTTTAAAAGTTTCGTTTAACGAGCGAATTCGAGCGAGACGTACATTATCGAAATGCACCTGGAAATGGAATATAATCGTTTCATATCTCTGGTAACTCGTTAAGTGAAGGCGATTCCGCCTCTCGCGAACCACTTCCTGTTTGAACGCGCAGATTCCGCAGCAGGAGGGTTGCATAACCGGTAATATATCGTATCCGGATATCTCGAGCTCTATGCCAGGATTTCCGCGGTGTCTAGTCGGAATTTTTACTTGGTTTCGAAATCAGGAACCAATCGGAACTAGGAATAGGAATAGGAATACCGTTTCATATTTATTCATACCGCCCGTATTCATGGCTCGAATGGCAATCGGCCATTGATTATAATTTAACAACCCATGATAATATCGGTATAATACGGTACTCCCTTTTGAACGTGAAACTAGTCACGCACCTTATATACATACAACCGAAAGCATATTTTTCTTCAAACGATTCAAGCGAGTAAATATAAAACCGCTTTGTTAAACTTTCCATAAATCTTGCCCTCGCTGTAATTAAGTTTGCTCGTAAGCACTTGCGACTTGTAATTTAGCATCGAAACATAGCTTCGAGATATAAATCCAGTTTACACGCTGTCCTTTAAGGTGCGTTTTCACCGACTCCTCACTTTCGACTATCGACTGACTCACGATTTATCATTACTACGAAGATTAAAAATGTGGTGATATTTTCGATATCACGATTTGGGACGTCGATTTTCGTCCCAAGTTTTCATCAGTGAATAGCACTCAGAATAGCACGCACAATTTCGTATTATATTCAAGCGGAATTGGAAACGGCGAGGGAACGATGAAATTTCATCCTCCAACGAGGAGGTTCGCCGATTTTCTGGGGGTCTAAATGGCCGCGCTCTTTATCCTCCTCGGGCCGTTCTACCTTCGAGATCGCTTCGCACGATAATGAAACAACCTGTAAGCAGCCGGCTCGTGCTCCCACTCCCTCGGCAAATACCGGAAATTTGTGCAAGCGCCTTAACGCTATCGTCCCGACGATCGAGAAGCACCACGAGCCTCGATCCTCCTCCACGCATTTCACCCCTCGCCCCCCTTTTGGCTCGTGGTTCTTCCACTGTTCGTTCTCCTATGCATCATCATCATCCTTTTAGATGCAAAGTTTAACGGAAGGTTGGTGGAGGCACGGCCAACGGCTATCCAAACGATTTATCTTGGAAAAGTCAGCTCAAGATTTTACCGTGTATCTCCTTCGTTAAGAGTTCGAGACTTCCTGATTCTGGAATAAATAGATACTTGTTGGTATAGAAGAGATAACGAGTGACATCAGAAGACGCGTTATGACGGTAGATCTTCACTCGAAGAACGATCAACGATCGTTCGCTTATTTACACGTGACCAATCGATTTGCCAAGAAATTACTCATAGATCGGTGGAACTAGGTGAGAAACGATTTGTCACGGTTTTGCAATTTTTTTTTTTCTTTAATTCTTTTCTGATCTTTAAATTTATGTCACAATTTCATTCTCGTTTGTAATCTATAAAGATTCTTGTAAATTTTTTTACAATAAATTGTAATTTAGAAAAAATACGTAGTACACGCTATTTCTTTTGCGTTTTTTAAATTTACGGAATTTTTTAATGGTCGAAAAAAAAATAATCTAATTTCTTTAAAAAAAGTAAGATTAATTTTTTCATTTAATATATCACAAATTTTATCTTTGTTTTAAAAATTATTCTATTAATAAAATTAAACGTTATTATTATTTATAATAAATGGAAATTTTGCTAATCGTGAGAAATGTGAAACATAAATATTTTTTACGGCTAATGTAGTAGCAAGTGACATAAAGACACAGATGAAATATTACAGGTATAATTTCTTTACGATAGACGTTGCTTCATCGAAGCATTTTGCCTCTCTAATTCGCTCATTAACCGATATTAATTTTAATGAACATTACTTAATATCACAACGCGTGTTAAATGTACATGTAGCCACTTTTACCGTTTCTCATGGATCGTGGATTTACCATTGCGAATGACTCGATAATTACGAACACATCATTCCTGCGGCTAATCCCCGTGTCGAGAAACCACAATGGGAAAAACTTTCAGAGATTGTTAACCGAGTATAAAAGGATTAAAGAAACGATTGAAATGTCGACGTGATTCAACGAGATGCGGCTATGATATAAATGCAGCTATGATGAGATCTCTCCTGAACGACCTTTCGAAGAATGTTCTTTAACACTGAAACCTTGACTTCTTCTTTTATGCGTTACAAAATAAACTTCAATAACTCTGAATTCTATCGATCATTACCGATAAAATAAATTTCAAATTTAATGTTTTTTTTTCTTTTTGATTTGTAAATTTTTCCGAAGAAAAATACATACGTTTCAAACTTAACGAATTATATAGTACGATAAATAAAAATATCGATAAGTATTTTGAAATCTTTTTAGATTTCTTGAAAATCTAGTAAAAAAATTTTACAGTATAGTAAAGATGTTGATATTCTAGAATTTTTTAGATTTTTTTAAAACGATAAAGAAATAAATTTTTGTCTACGAATGATAAAAATATTTAAATTTCTCGATGAAATTATTTCATGTACAATATTTCGTAGCATTAAAACAAAAGAGAAGTTGATTCTGTGTAGCAATGCAAATTTAATAAGATTTCCAGATATCATAATGAAGATTCTTCGATACTTTTGCTCGTGTTTCTCGAAGAGCGATTGTTAATTTACTATTCGATTTGTGACCGATTTGGAACGAAGGTATTCTTTAACTGACATTAATTTCATCTTGAAGAGAATCTGATTTACGAGGACTCGTCCAACGAGTCGAGTTTCTTCATCGACAGCGAGCTCTAAAATGTTTTTCTGATTCTGAGGTTGAGGTTGTTGCTCTTTACCTCCATTTTCGATTAAAATCCAATCGAAAAATTCAACATGAACGTATTCTTTTCTTCCATAATAAATTTCTTAGGTTAATAAAACTAACCTAAGTTAGAAATTTCAGATTAGATAATAGATCTAATCTTTTTTCGAGTATGGAATTGATACAAATTTTAGATTATTTTTTTTTTTTAAGTTAAGTAGAACTATTTATATTAAAAAAAATTCTCTTTCCATAGATAAAATTCAATTTTAAAATAAGTTAATCAACGAACCACAAATATTCGAAATGTGTAAACGTATTTTGCACAAACCTTTCCTTTCTCTATTTCGTAAATCGCAATTCCACTTTTCACAATATTGCCAACCATTATCCACGGCAGTGATTTAAAGAAAATTCAACGATGATTCATCGTGATTTAGTGGTTCGCCAACATTTTTAGTCTGCTTCTTTGCGGTCAAAGATAGTTCGACTCGAAACTCGTGTCCTTGATCTCTCTGTATTCTTAATTTCTTTTTCTTTTTTAATCATTTCTTCGCTATCCTTGTTCAATCGTTGACATTTTCAATAATTCTCGATTAAAAATAATTTCACACAAAGTTTACGAACAATCTATCTAGAGAAAACTAGCTTTCTAAGTTTTACTTTCGTCCAACATATATATCCAACAATTTTATTATCCAACTGATTTTTTAACATTGGAAAACATTCGAATTTTCTACAAACTCGAGGAACGCTTTCTCGCGTGTCGCAATGTCGGTGAAAAACAATCGAAAAAACAGCAATCCCAAAATTTCGTAAGTTTAACAACATAATTTAGAGAAACTATCCTTCTTTTTTTATATCTTATTCGTATTACACGCATAAATTCATGCTAAAAAAAATAAACAAAAATATTATTGTCAAGAAACAAAAAAAAAAAAGAAGAAAAGAAAAAATTCAATTTATCTTCAAATTTTAAGATAAAAATCACAAGAAAGTAACATCCATTTTTCGCGAATATTCACGACTTGTTATCTTTAACAAATCCTCACCGAAAAATTCTCCTCTCTCAAGTTCGTTTAAATTTTCCTCCCTCCTTTTCAAATTCAAGAGAGGAGCACGCGACGTGGCGAAGCATCGTGGCTGCAACGTTAATAAATCTTTGCAAGAACCAAGAGATTCCCTCCAATTTATAATCCCGTTTCCCCTCGTGGGAGGGAACGAATATCTTCAAGAGTCGAGGGAGTCGTAAATTCTAGGAAGCGAGCGGAGCCAGGCCAAGCTATCGGAAGCGCTCGAACTACGGAGTTAGGGGAAGGAGAGGGGGCAGGCAGAGGAGAGGACTTTCTACCCGTCCCCGGGAAAGAATTCTTCTTTCGTTAGGGTAACGCGACGATCGACGACGATGACGACGACCACGGCGACCAGGACGACGACGACGACGACGACGACGACGACGACGAGAAAGATCACGACCGGTCTTCTCCTCTATTGCCTCTCTTGTACGCACGCGTTGCTTCGTGCCTTCGTAATTTGTGTGTTTCGAGGTCGTGGAGAGAAGAAGACCCGGTTTCGAGGCAAGGGAATCTCGTGATGGTAGGAACGTGTCGGTCGAGTTCGAGGTATGTAAGTACACGGGCTGTTGCGAACATATCTTATTTTTCTCCTTCTTCTTCTTTTTTTCTTCTTCTTCAATTAGAGAATTGAGACAGATTGGGTTGGTTGTTATACATTGTGCACGTATGCTGTGTGTACGATACACATTTGTATACGATAATTTATTCGTTACAGTGGAACCTGCAAGTGGAATTTATCAATTATTTCGATCATTATAATTGATTATAATTAATGTCAAATTTTTAGGATTGTCCGCAGATTTAAGTATGGATTGCGTGGAAATTGTAAATTTCGTGTGGAAATTCTTCGAACGTTGGGATAAATGAACGTATAAATATTGAATTGACGGAGAATTGCTTATAAAATATTTACTCGAGGAACCAACGCAATCTTTTCCTTTGGAATGAGACGTAACTTGCAACAGACTGACCTAACGTAACGAAGAATATGCGGGATGTGTCGAGCGAGATACGGTTAAGTACCGCATAGGCAACAAGTATTACGGAAAGGTGTCGATGCCACGGATGTGGGCGAGGGCGTTCGAGAAAGTAAAAAATACTCCAGGGCCATTGTAGTACATTGTCTTATGAGCACGGTGCCACACCGCCCACTGTCAACGTTATCGTAATCGTATGCGGGCACCGTGCGTTCAACTTACGAAATCACAGTAAGAAGAACGGAGGGAAGGATTTTGAAGAATGCGAGATCACTTTCGACGGATAGATAGATCTTTTTTTTTTTCTTCGCGGAGAAAAATTAAACAATCGTGACGGTCAAATGATCTAGAGTAATCATTATCTCGAATAATAAATTTTATTCGATGATTCGAACTTCGTCAGACGTTAATTTGTAAATTTTCCGTATCGTAATTACGATGAAATTAAAACGAGAATCTGAGAATATTTCTGTGAAACTCGACCGGAAAAAAAATACACGAGGAAATCGAAGATTAGAATTAAATGATAAAAATTATATATAACGTGTTTAGCTCGTGTATTTATCCTGTAACCAATTTTTAATTATACGAATGTTTAATGCTGTTTGGAATTACATAGAAA
Organism: Apis dorsata; assembly: GCF_000469605.1. Taxonomy (NCBI): domain Eukaryota; kingdom Metazoa; phylum Arthropoda; class Insecta; order Hymenoptera; family Apidae; genus Apis; species Apis dorsata. The sequence continues at coordinate 325,365 of NW_006263630.1, read as the reverse complement.
TTAAATTAACTAGTTACACCAAAAGGTTCTCAATCTTTCATAAGTGTATACTACTATTAAATTTTGGTATCATTAAGATATCATTCAGATATGTACAAATCTAAACTATAGTATAGTTTTTTTAATTTTTATTACAATTAATATATAATAATCCTTTCAAAAAAAGTGAAAACAATATCTTAATCATATCGAGATAGCAATTTATATTGTTTTTTTTTCTTTATTCCATTTTAGTTATCTTCTGATTATTGAAAATGAAATTTTTGAGAACCTCTGAATTACATTAATAATATTTCACAATTTCTTTTTATTACACAAATTACAAAATCACGAGAGGATGACGAATTATACAATTTTCATTATATATATATATTGTTATATGTCAAAAGCGTCGATGCACACGAATTTAATGCATCCTGTTATCGAAATTAATCGAAAGAGAATTTAAGAAGCGGAAACGAAAACATGGCGCGTTTTAGCTTAAAGGATAAATTACATTTAGTCACGTAAACGAAAGCTCGTGTTCGGTGTGTTAAAATATCTATAGCTTTCGAAGTCGTGGACAGTGTTACAAAGAAATCACTATTCTTCGCTCGTTCCTTCGCATGCATTATCCTGCCGATATTCTCCTCCAGACCAACGTTTCGTATCTTTTTACTGGAAAACGTATTCGTGATATGAGTCTAGACGGTACATATCTATGTAAATACCTACAGAACACGTATCCTGTACGAGTAAATTATACAACACTGAAGTGATATTTTGCTGAATTTCTAGTTATAACTTTTAAAATATTGAACTTTAACGTATAGAATGTAGTTAGCATTAAAGTATTTTATGATATTATACTCATTAATCTTCGCCTAATATGTCCTAATTCAATGAACGATCAACAATATCAATAGAATATTAATTATACGAATTTCATTTTATCTAATAGCCGATTATCTAATGCAATTGGACAAGATCGAATGTTAGAACTTTTTCTCGAAGGATATGATACTTGTTTGTTTAAGTTTCGACCAATTCTTGAATGAGTATACCGCTATTTTTTTACAAATTTCTTCAGTTATCTTACTCGTTCACATTCCACGTGGATCAAATAGTTTCCATTTCACTAGCTAGATTCGGTGTACCATTCCAGGGTGACTTTCACGCAAAGAAATCATTCTGGTCACATAGCGCGGCGCACCTCGCTAGAAATTCCATAATGACCTACTACTAGGAGGGAAATCTTGGCGCGCACGAGTATCCTCCTATGTTTACCGAAGTGTGGAGAAAAACGAAGAATTTACTTTTCACCGAATGCGATTTATCGCCACATCGGGCCGAGAAAATGGATCCACCTCGTAAAATATTAACTACGAATCCATCCACAGGTGTTCATAAACTAGAAAATGTTAACCAGAAGCAATTGTGCACGAGGTTTGAACGTTTACATTCATATGCGATTGAAACAAAACCCTCGGCTATCCCCTTTCTCGTGTTTCGTTTCTTTCATCGTGTAGGAAACGGTGTGAATGGTTTCATAAGTAATGCCAACAACTACTTTCTCCAGTCTCTTTTAATGGCCTTTGTTACATTACGTCGAAATTGGATGCCAAGTAACGTGAGATGCAATTAAATATTTAAGCCATTTATCAAAATCATTGTAAATAAGAAATATTCAAACAATTCATACATATGAAATGTTAATTAAAAATTACATTACGTTGAATGATCGTATCTTATTTTCATTTTTTTAAATATAATTTTATAATAAGATAAAATTTTTATGCTTTATTTTCCCATCATAGAGAATATTTTAAATTATTAAATGAAATTATAAGATAAAAAAAAAATTGATTTTATATATGAAGAGATTTTTCGTCAAAAAATAAAATTATTCTATCTATAATTATCTCTACGCTCTATACATACAAATTACATATTTTGCTTATAAAATAGACTTTTGTAAATTGATCGTACATTAATTTTTTATATTTTATAAATTCGATCAGAAAGCTACAGGTAGAAAAATACATCGTAACAATACTCACGTTAACCATCCGTGGCTACGTTTACGTCCCGTCTTCTCCAGACTGTCACCTCTTCGTGGAGGTCCTCTTCGAGATCCTGTTCAAGGTCGCCACGTACCTCTCACTTTATCACTAATCCCAAGTCGGAAGAAAGGAAGGTCCTTACGCACACACTGACCTTACTGCCACTTGCACTTTCATCGATCGACTTCACTGCGCAGAACCAACAACGAGTTGGTGAAAATAAGATTAAAGAAAAGAACGTGCAAAAGATCGAGAAAACGATCACGGTGCTGGTCGATAAATCGTAACGAAGCCGTGTCGACGAGAAGTTGAGTAATACATTTGAGAATCATGCGAACCGAGATGCGAAAGGAACATGTCGCAGCTCCGCGAGCGGAGCGAGTTCTGCCACCAACTGACTACAATCGACCGACTGAATGACTTGACTGACTGTGCGCTCACTACTAGCCGTGAACTGCCACTCGCGGATCCGGACTCGATCACCACCATCCTAGCTGGCCTTCCTTCTCTTTTTCTGACGACTATCCTCTCTCTTCACCTTCCTCTTTACCCGCGCGACGCCGCGCCACTTCCCCTTGCCTATCACAGGTATCAAACTTTGTTTACGTAGTTCACGGAGCTTTAAGAAAGGATTTTCGATCGATTAAAATATTTACCTAGTTGTGCGATGTAGAATATTGAATGATTCGTTGAGCGAAGAATCATATCTGCAATAAATAGAAAATTTATTAATATAAAATTATTTTACATTATTTTGAAAAATTAACATTATTTTTATATATTATATATTGAATTTTGATATGGTAATTCTTCTTTTATGTTGATAAAGGGTGCATTTTTCGTGTAGCCTGAAATCCTTCCATTGTTTTGAGCGGTGTAGCATGGCGGGATCTTGATAAAGTATTCCATAAAATGTTCAATTCACGTATAGTTACCGGAAGTCATTTCTTTTGTAAAGAACTTTTCCTCGATGTTGAACTGAAAGGAATAAATATATAATAATGTTAAGAAAAAAAATGTTTGCTCTTTCTGATTATTTTCGATTAATTATTCATATTATGGAATAATCCAATATACTTAAATTTTGATAGTGAAATTGAACTTTTTCAAAAATTTATATGCTTAAAATCAAGGTTCAAATTATGTATCACGATTTGCCTGGTGATTATCTAAATGGCAGAATTAAGAACAGTTTTGAAATATAATCTACAAAACAATGATATATTTATTTAAGCGATCGATTAAATTCTTGTAACGATAGACAGTTTAGTCTACTATAACGGTGAATTTTGTACGACAGAAAATATACGAAATTTACCTAAATGGCAAGTGAAAAGTTCGCGAGAGGAGGAATAAAATGGGAGCGACCGAGAGACTGTATTGAAAAAAGAACGTGCAAACGAAATGTAGTTGAAAGAAGAGAAAATGAGGATCGTAGCCTCTGGCTACAGGCTGCTCTGGTGAAAGCTTGTATACGTTGACTTTGCTCGAAATATTCGTTTCAATTTTATGCGAGATATTGTTTATTAAGCTACAACTGATTTCTACAATATCATCGTATGTAAATTGAATTTTCTGAAAAAATTCTTTTCACATGATTTAATAAAAAAATTTTATTGGAATATTCTTTCTACGTATTTAATCTTTTGATTACTATACCTTAATTATTATATCTTTGTTTATAATAAATATTCGACGATAAAATTGACACATAAAAAAAATAAGAATACTAAACGAAATTGTAATAGATTAATATAATAAAATAATATAAATAAAAATTCTTACCAGTTTAAAAATAGTTTTAAATGTTGTTAAAAAAAATACTATCAAAAAACTTAAATTGAAAAATTAATAATAATAATTAAATGAAATAAGTCAGCGTTGAAGCTGAATGATATCTTGCGTTGAAACATTCATATATAAACATTCAGGGTATATTACATTTTCTAAAATTATCAACCAAGAAATATATTGTAAAATTAAGGTTATATGTAAATTTTCTATATTAAAGATTAGAATTTTACGTTGTAATTTTAAAAAAGATAGGAGAAAGTTTAATTGACATTTCGTATCTCATCGTATGCGAATAAATATAGATAAAAATAATAGAAACAGAGCAGAGATAGAATAAAAATTTGAAAATCAGTGCTATTTCTGGAATGCTGTAGATAAAACACAAATATGAATAAACAGAACAAATAGTGAAACAAGAATAGAGATATAGGAAAAATTATGAAATCAGCGCCATCTCTAGAGTGCCGCAGATGAAACACAAGAATAAACAAGAAAAGTAAATAGAAGGAAAAAGATAGAGATAAGATGAAAACTGACCTTTTGCGCAATCTAGTGAATTTTTAGAAAAATAATTCTTTGAAGAGATATCATTGGCATTCAACAGATGGAGTTGATGGTCAATTCTTATTCATCTTTTTTATCATATTCTTTTTGTCTATATTTCTAATTTCATGTATGACACTTTAAATAATACTAATTTTTACCTTATTTCTATCTTTAATATACTATTTATTCTTCTTATCGATATTTTTTTTTCACTTTATAAAATTCACGCACCAATATTTAATTCAACTTTATTATCTTTTTTGTTCAAACTATTGATAAAAATCTTAATAAAATATAATTAATTCAATCTTTCACGTCATAAATAAGCATGTACATTTTATTTATGTTTATTTTAATCACTTATTCTCTTGATAGAAGCACTAATTGTAACCAAAACTGATATTTAATTAATATTTAACTAATATTTAAGTAATTTGTATTTGAAACGAATATTTAAAGAAAAAAATACTAACACGACCGTTAAGATCGATGAAAAATCGTTAGACAAATATATAAATCGATATATAATCGATAAATCGATAATCGATAAAAAAATCAATAAATAAATAAATTAATAAAAAAATATAAATATAGACATTAAATAAATAATTATTAAATGAATAAATTAATAATATGTAATAATAAATTAATAGTTTTATATATATTTAATTAGAATAATTAAAATATATTATTTACGTAATTATTTTTCTATTCGATTTCGATTGTAGAATTCACATAAATGCTAGCCAATCAGAATGCTTCTATTCAAATATAGTATGTGGCAGTCTCCTGTGAGAAGTCATCGTGAGAGGTTGTGTTATTCAATTTTCATTGACAACAATTCATCATCGAGTATGCAGTAAGTAATTTTATTCTTATTCTGTTATCGAATTTATAAATTATTATCACTTTTGTTTATTTATTATTGTCATCAATTAATTACTGTTTCGAGTTTCTTTGTACTTTTCGTTAATTGTCGAGGTTACCGGTAGCTCGTATTTCGTGAAGATTTGAATTCACGTTATTGTTTTATCATAATATGGTTTTTTTTTATTTTATATTTGTTTTACGTTTTTTATTTTTAATTTTTATTTGGAAAAATCGTTCTATTATCAGAATAATTTCATCAGATTTTCAATCAGAAGAAAAAATGATTTGTAGTATGCATATGTCACTATGATTTATAGTTGACTTTGATGTTTTATTTTTTTTAACAAAGATTATTAACAAGTTTCTATAATTTTTTTATCTGTATTGAAACGAATATACAAAGTCCATTTTATTTTATAAAAATAATTATATTACATATTACATTTACTAGATATTACATTTCTAATCTAATTCACATCTTTTCGTATGTCTTGTTTATATTTCTGTTTCTTTTTTCGTTCAATGTAATATTCGAGATTGATGACATTTTTTTTCATATCATCTTTCAAGAAATTGAAAGTTCGTGTCAGGTTCGATATATTTCAACATATTTCGAATTGCTGAATTGCCGCGTATTTTCTCTCTAATCGATAATCGATTCGCAATTCTCAATTCGATAATCGAAATTGTGACGCGGTGAGTTATTGTACTAACGATATTGTAATAATTAGAAGTTCCATTTTTCTTTATGTGCTGTGTGATTTATTTGCCGAATATATATTTCCTTCTATAATGTTATATTTATCATTTGTAATATTCGATCAATACACATTTATTACTATAATTCAATTAATATATTTATTACTATAATCGACAATTTTTCGAAGGTAAATTATTTGCTTTTCTTTATTCATTATTTAATGGTTATAGTTCTAACTAGTTCATATTATAACGTTCATATTATAACTTTTTAAAAAAGAATTTGCGTTTGATTATTATTTTAATTTAATATAATCGATTAATTTTATACATTTTATATGTTTATTTGAAAATTCTTATTTTCTTTTATACAGATTAATTGATTATTGGATCAACTTCAAAGGAGGGAAAAATTTCAATATGGACGTCATCATATTTTTCCAAAGAGAAGTTTGATATTTTGCTTGTGTACTGTATGTATTTATTTTGTTTTTATTCAATCATTTTAATATACTTTATTATTTCAGAGTATAATTATATTTTTATAATGAATATTCATTACAAATAAACATAATACTTTAGTTTAAATAATAATTTAAAAATATGCATTCTATTTTATATATGAAATTTTTTTATTTGTGAAAATTTCTGAATATTTTCTGAAACAAATGTTTAAACAAAAAGAAGAAACAAAAAAATTTTGTTTTTTATGGAATATAAATTTCCTTCTTTTTCTAATTCTTTCATTATAATATATAGTTTCATAATAATACAGTTTTATTTCCAGAGAATTTTTGGGACCACGTGCAATGTGGTTGATAGATTCAGTGTTAGTTTTCTAGTAACTTTTTTTATATTTTAGAATATAATAGCTTAAATTAAATTCATTTATTATATTGTGAAATTAGAATCAGTGCTTGTTCATTGTCTATATTTTAAACTGACGCGTTAGTAGTGTTTTATTTTTTTTTTTTTTTTAAATATTCGTTTTTGGTACAGGGTAGAGTCAGTGCTTCTT
>NW_006263630.1:316836-318372 GCF_000469605.1 Apis dorsata | reverse complement strand
TAGGGCAATCATCCACCACGCGAAGAGGTAATTATTTATATATATTTTCCAGTTCAACTTTTTAAATAATCAGTATTGTGTTTTAATTATGTTTCATGTTTTGTTACAGTTTCCACTGATAATAACTACTTTGGCGACTTTTTTTTTTGACTACTTTTCATCTTGAACCACGATAATGCAGATTCTTCGCATCTATCGGTGAGTCGCATGTATTTATGTTCCTCCAGTTACTCAATCATGTCGTAGGACGAAAAGTCTGAATCGACACGGGTGACTGGTTGTATATTTTGTAGATTTGGTTGTGGATTTGGTAGACTGGTTGTATTTATTGTAGATTTTTGCACGAGCACAGTGATCGCGAGTATTTATTATACCCGTGTAATAATATTTCTTTTTTTTATATTTATTAGATCAGGATAGATCTTCTTGTACGTCGCGTTTTTCAGAAAATGATTATAATAAATGAATGATATTAATAGAATGATATAATGATATTAAATCTTTTTTAGTGAAAAAATCAGATATTTTCTGGATTTCGCGATTTTATTTTATTTTTTATAATATTTTATTTTTTCTTATCTTTTTTTTCTTGATAAAGAATTGCATTGAAAGTATAATGAAGCACTTTTCGCGTTTTCTTTCGAGATTTTAGCATATTAGTGTTGCGAAATAGAAAAAAATTCCACTCACGGTTTGTTCGTATTTCTATCTTTGAGTGGATAATTATTTTGGTAACCCTTCTGGTTATCTTTTCGTCGCTTATCTTTTTCTTTTTTCAGCATCCCCCTTGTTAAGAGCATTTGTTTATTGTTAAGAAACATATTTTACTTTTTTGTCGATGAATATCCTTCATTTAAAATCACAAATTGCCTAACAACATTTTGATAATTTAATTTTTTTTTTTATTCTTTGATGTAAATTATTTTTTAATTACTAATCCTATAATTGAGTTTGTTACAGATATGGATTTGAGAAAATAAATAAGGAAAAATAAATTCAAGATAATGCTGTGATTTGTTAATTATTTTTATTATTGAATTTCATTTAATTATAATATTTTATAATCTGTTTCAGGAATCCTCTTCAGCTTCCAACGGAATGAATTACATCATACATAATTACCAAGAATTGTATATTGGAATTCCTGGAATAAGTTCTTGAGAGACTTTCTATGATGTTGTCTTAATAATAAGTAATTTCTGCCAAGTATTTCTTTCGTTTATTTCATCCCGAAAATTTCAAAAATTTCTGTGAATCTCTTGGTTATCATTGTCCAACGTTGTCCAACGTTGTCCATCGATGTTCATCGATGAAGTCTTAAATTAAACTTAATCTAGATTTTAATACTAAATCTTAAATCTATCTTATACTATACTTAAAACTAGGACTTAAATTTAAAACGCACGCATCTTATCATTTACATCGAATACAAATACAATTACAATAAAAATATTAAAATCTAAATCTTAATACTAAATCTTAAATCTATCTTATACTTAAAATACTTAAAACTAGGACTTAAATCTAAAACGCACA
>NW_006263630.1:316114-316570 GCF_000469605.1 Apis dorsata | reverse complement strand
CTTAAATCTATCTTATATTATACTTAAAACTAGGACTTAAATCTAAAACGCACGCATCTTATCGTTTACATCGAATACAATAAATTACAATAAAAATATCACATATTACAATTAAAATCTAAATCTTAATACTAATTCTTAAATCTATCTTATACTATATTTAAAACTAGGACTTAAATTTAAAACGCACGCATCATTTACATCGAATACAAATACAATTACAATAAAAATATTAAAATCTAAATCTTAATACTAATTCTTAAATCTATCTTATACTATATTTAAAACTAGGACTTAAATTTAAAACGCACGCATCATTTACATCGAATACAAATACAATTACAATAAAAATATTAAAATCTAAATCTTAATACTAAATCTTAAATTTATCTTATATTATACTTAAAATTAGGACTTAAATCTAAAACGTACGCATTTTATCATTTACATCGAATG
>NW_006263630.1:315667-315952 GCF_000469605.1 Apis dorsata | reverse complement strand
AATAAATTACAATAAAAATATTAAAATCTAAATCTTAATACTAATTCTTAAATCTATCTTATACTATACTTAAAACTAGGACTTAAATCTAAAACGCACGCATCTTATTNTTACATCGAATATAATAAATTATAATAAAGAAAAATCTATGTCCTATGTTGATTATCCAACGTGGTCCAACGTCGTCCAACGTTGTTTATCGATGTTCATCGATGAAATCTTAAATTAAACTTAATATAGATTTTAATACTAAATCTTAAATCTATCTTACATTATACTTAAAAT
>NW_006263630.1:314771-315648 GCF_000469605.1 Apis dorsata | reverse complement strand
AGGACTTAAATTTAAAACGCACGCATCTTATCATTTACATCGAATATAATAAATTATAATAAAGAAAAATCTATATCCTATGTTGATTATCCAACGTGGTCCAACGTCGTCCAACGTTGTCCATCGATGTTCATCGATGAAATCTTAAATTAAACTTAATCTAGATCTTAATATTAAATCTTAAATCTATCTTATAATACATTTAAAGCTAGGATCTAAATCTAACATGCATGCATGTTATCATTTACATCGAATATAATAAATTATAATGATAATATTAAAATCTAAATCTTAATACTAAATCTTAAATTTATTTGCAACCTCCGTATCAAAAATATTCTGGATCGATTTATAGCGAAAATAAGAAATTTGAAAAAAGTTATCATTTATTATTTAATTTAAAAAAATCGTAATGTTCGACGAAGACAAAAAACGAAAGACAAGCGAAGCAAGATAAAAATAAATATTGAAGAAGAACATAAAACATGTCATCGATAAAAATGATAAAGAAATTAAAAAATAGGAATATCCTATAAATCACTGTCATTCTCATGTCACGACTTACATCAGTGGACTTACAAAAGTCGTCGGATAGACGATACTTGCCAGTCGTGGTCAATCAAGAGTTACGACAGCGGCCTAACTGAAGAAGATAATTGTCCCAGCAACACAGGAAGGAACGAGGAAGATCCTCGACCATCTGTGTCGGCTAACAAAGACAATGTTCGACCGTAAGGCCTAACTCTGATCGAGTACTCGATAGCACCAATCGATCAGAGCGCGGACCCTTGATTGACCACCGGAAGTAAAACACCAATCCAACAACTACTGCCATTGTTGCGTGACACGTGGTTGACAGTGACTTGAAAGAAACGAA
>NW_006263630.1:314113-314645 GCF_000469605.1 Apis dorsata | reverse complement strand
AACAACAAACCATGATATAGTCATAAGGATAAATTAAAGAAGAAAGTAAGAAACGATTCAAAGGACCAAAATAAAATCTCGAATTGAAAAATAGTCAAAACGAAAGATATCAAAAAATTGAAAATCTTATTTTTCGCTTTAAGCTGAGAGAATATCTTGATATGGAATGCACTTAATAATAATAATCTAACTAACATTCATTTATTAACTTATATCTGTATCAAGGATATTCTGATCTCATTTAAAAAAAGACGAAAAAGATAACGTTACTAAAATTTTGTTAAAAATTAGAAAATAATATAAAAAGAAAAAAGGAACCAGAATATCCTTGTTTTTTTAGATTTTATTAGTATCTTCAGTCTAATCCATTGATAATTAATCAAAATAATTAAAAGCAATCATATTTTAGACTAGACTGAAGATGTGCATAGTTCTTGGCTTGTCATCGCTTTTCGAAAATTATTGCTATTAAAATAGTTATAAAATATAAAATATTTTTTTGCTATAAAATATTTTTTAAATGAAAAATGTA
>NW_006263630.1:313819-314074 GCF_000469605.1 Apis dorsata | reverse complement strand
AAAGCGATGCCAATTACCGGGTCTCACCCACGAGGAGGTGACTATGCATCGAGACCCATCTGGTTAAATTTATTTAACAAAATGATTAATACATTAAAATGATACAATTATTTATAAATTAAATCTAAAATGCATCTTATCGTTTACATCGAATACAATAAATTACAATAAAAATATTAAAATCTAAATCTTAATACTAAATCTTAAATCTATCTTATACTATACTTAAAACTAGGATTTAAATCTAAAACGCAC
>NW_006263630.1:312845-313570 GCF_000469605.1 Apis dorsata | reverse complement strand
TAAAACTAGGACTTAAATTTAAAACGCACGCATCTTATCATTTACATCGAATATAATAAATTACAATAAAAATATTAAAATATAAATCTTAATAGTAAATCTTAAATCTATCTTATACTATATTTAAAACTAGGACTTAAATTTAAAACGCACGCATCTTATCATTTACATCGAATATAATAAATTATAATAAAAATATTAAAAATCTAAATCTTAATACTAAATCTTAAATTTATCTTATATTATACTTAAAACTAAAACTTAAATCTAAAACGCACGCATCTTATCATTTACATAAAATAAAATATATTTGTCGCAATTTTTCGCACGCATTTCCCACGTTGTCCAACCATTAGGCTTAAATTTAAAACTTAATCTATATTCTTAATCTATATTCTTAATAATTACATCTTAAATCTACGATATACTATTGGCATCATCCGTATTAAAAATACGCTCCTATTTAACGCAAAATAAAAAAAAATAAAAAATAAAAAAAATAAGAGAAAAAGAAGCAAATGGATTGAAAATATATAATTCATTTTATGTTAAGGAGCGTATTTTTTTACCGAATGTATTTACAGTAAACTTAATCTAAATATCTATTTTACATTAAACTTAAAGCTAAGACTTAAATTTAAGATTTAAAATTTATTTAAAAACGCAAATCTTAAAATCACATACACTATAAATTAATTAAAAACTTTAAATATAAAAAAAAATAA
>NW_006263630.1:312470-312833 GCF_000469605.1 Apis dorsata | reverse complement strand
TTTTATTTTGTTATTTCACACAGGAATTCCGAATATTTATTCAACTATTTCATAATTAAAAATGTAAAAATACTGACAAATTTTATTCAATGTTAGCGAAATTGAAATTGTTAGAGAAAAATTTAATTTTAATTTTGACAATGAATAATTATTTGTCATTTGTTCTAAATAAATTAACTGTGTTTGTATCAATATATTGTAGTAAGAATATTATTTTATAATATTAAATAAATTAATATTCTTACTATATAATGTAAACGATTTTAAGTAATATTACGAGATTTAATATTTATAAGATAAAAATTTACGAGATAAAATTCAAATGAATAAACTTTTTAGCAGTATTTTCATTAATAAATGCTT
>NW_006263630.1:311550-312378 GCF_000469605.1 Apis dorsata | reverse complement strand
TAGGGACGCTGAAAAAAAATGATAGCCAAAAAAGGCTATAAGGACCACACTTGTGATCCAAAAACAGGATCATTTCCACAATTAGTGGAACAATTATGGGCATTTTATAAACGCAACACTATTTTCAAAAACGCGATCATTTTTTAGCGCAACACTACTTTCAAAAACGCGATTATTTTTCAACGCAACACTAATTCTTAAAATAAATTTAGTACAAATGCAAATGAATTAAAAGTTAATATCTCTATAATTAAAACTTTAAATAAAATAAACGTAAAATTTTTTAACACTACTTTTTAATATAAAAAATTATATTATTAAAATTGAAAATATGAAATTATTAAAAAAAATCGCGATGTCTCATTAAACGCAACACTAAATCAAACGCGATCATTATTTATTCGCAACTCTAATGTAAACCGTAATTTATTTGTCGCAACACTAATTAAAAAATCGCGATTGCCCGTTTTCCCACTTCGTGATCCAAAAGTAGGACCACATTTTTGCAGCTCTTACAACTGCATTTTATGATCCCAAAACAGGACCATTTCCACAATTAGTGGAACAATCATGGGCATTTTATAAACGCAACACTATTTTCAAAAACGCGATCATTTTTTAACGCAACACTACTTTCAAAAACGCGATTACTTTTCAACGCAACACTAATTCTTAAAATAAATTTAGTACAAATGCAAATGAATTAAAAGTTAATATCTCTATAATTAAAACTTGAAATAAAATAAACGTAAAATTTTTTAACACTACTTTTTATAAAAAATTATATTATTAAAATTAAAATTATTAAAAAAAAATCGCGATGTCTCG
>NW_006263630.1:309068-310402 GCF_000469605.1 Apis dorsata | reverse complement strand
TCTAAATTTACGTACCTTTTCCTGAAATCGACTGACGATAGCTAATGATCATTGCGTGAATCGTGACAAAAAAATTGTATCTATCTCGATTTTAATTTTATCAAATAAAAATCGCATTACTAAAAAATATTAAATTTGGTATCAATTTGCAATTTATAATCTTATATAATATTAATATATAATATTAATGAAATTGTAAATAATTTATAATATAATAAATAAAAATGAGAATCGTAACGACGCAATTCCACAGCCTAATCGCACACACACATAATGTGGAAAATACGTCGTGCACGATCACTAACTTATCGTCAGTCGCCGATAAAAACTTATAAACTATAGTCATCATGCCCATTGCCTCTCTCTCACCCAAGTAACACCTGGGCACGTGAGTGAGATCGTGGCAATGGACACGGAAGGGGTTAAACCTGAAAATCCTGAACTAAAAAGATATATTATAAGTATCTATTTTTTCTCTAACGGACTAATATTCTTTATTTTATCGTCAACTTTTACTTCAAATTTTATTTAATGATTCTAATTTTATTAAATATTAAAATCTAATAGGCAAAAAAAAAAAAAATTAAAAATAAATAAGAAATTTATTTATAGCAATAAATATTAAATGCAAAATAAAATAATTGAATTAAAAATTAAAGTTAATATTAATAGAAATAACCTCAGGCGATTCCTTCATCAAAACATAGTTTCGAAAATAAAAAATACAATATTATTGCTTTGATTCCGAAATCTACCTGTCGCGATATATCTTCTTGCACATTTTCGTATACGAAGGAAATAAAATAAAAAAATTAAAAATTTTATATTTCGTATCATATGATTGTTAAAAAATCGAATAATTGAAAAATATTAGTATAGTATAAAACAAAATATAAAAAAAAAATTTTTATTTTACTAGTATTTAAAAAACGCGATGTGCAAGAAGATCTAGCCTGAGCTAATAAATAAAACAGAAAATGTTACTACTCACGGGTATAATAAATATACCCATGGTCACTATGCTCGTTGCAAAAATCTACGTATACAACCAGTCACTCGTGTCGATTCGGACCTTTCGTCCTACGACATGATTGAGTGACCGGAGGAACATAAATGCATGCGACTCACCCTTAGATGCGAAGAATATTGGCAAGTGCAGGAGGATGTTGCAAAATATCTGTAACAAAAAGCGGAACAACATAATTTAAAACATAATCTAAATTTTTTTTGGAAAAATTCAAATAAAAAAAAATAAAACTCTACTAAACTAATATTAATAGTAAAATAAAATTTGAAATTCTAATGTACTTTAATAAAAATAAAAATTAAGACTC
>NW_006263630.1:306129-306883 GCF_000469605.1 Apis dorsata | reverse complement strand
AATTTGAAGTAAAGGTAAAATTAAAAATTGAAAGTTAAACTAAATTAAAAATTTTAACTAAAACTAAAATAAAATTTAAAAATTAAAATTGAAAATTGGAAGGCAAATTAAAAATTAAATGTTAAAGTAAATAAAAAATTAATAAGTATAAATAAAATTAAAATATTAAAAGAAAAGTAAAGTAAAAGTTAAAAACTAAATTTTAAATTTTAAAAAACTAAAATTTAAAAATTAATAAAACTAAATAGAATTAAAAAAAATCAAATATTTAAAGTTTGAAATGAAAATTGAAAAATAAAATAAATTAAAAATAAAATAAAAATTAAAAATTAAATCAAATTAATCAAATTAAAAATTCAATGTAAAAATATAAAAAATTTAAAATAAAAATTGAAATTTAAAAATTAAAAGTAAAAAAAAATTAAAAATTTAAAGTTAATGTAAATTAAAAATTAAAAAATATAATTAGATAAAATAAAAAGTAAAAATAAAAAAGGAAGAATGTATGTATAATAAATATAAAAATAAATAATAAAAAATTCTCTATGTTATAAAATTTCAATCAAAGTATTATCAATCCGATGTTATCGCGACGCGAGTTCGATAGGAAATGATCGTTCTCGCCGTTCTGTCCTCTATTTATACAAGTGCGGGAACCGAAGTCGAACGAAAATATACGACCTTTCCCGATTTTATCAAAATAGATTTTTCGAATATATTAATCAATTATTTATCAATTTTTAGATTTTTATCG
>NW_006263630.1:305765-306109 GCF_000469605.1 Apis dorsata | reverse complement strand
AATTTATTGTTAATTTATGAATTTAATAATAATTTTTATATTTTTATTATTAATTTATGGATTGAATAACATATTAGGATATTATATATAATAATTAAAATATATTTTTATGAAATAAAATAAAATTTTGTATTTTATAATATCAATTTTCGATTTGAAATTATATTAAAAATTAAAACAATTTATTATAGCAAAAATTTAAATTTTAAACTCTTTTTTTATATGTTGCAGCTTTGTTAGATTTACTTAATTATTATGTTTTAGTTTTTTTAAACTTTGTTAATTTTAAGATTAATTAACTTCTTCTATTATGTTAAAACTCTTTTTGTTTTATAATAGTTAAT
>NW_006263630.1:304407-305464 GCF_000469605.1 Apis dorsata | reverse complement strand
AATTTAATCTCAAAATTAAAATAATCTAAAATATTAAAATAACTAAATATAAATAATTAAAATATAAATAAAGAAAAAATTTAATAGAAATATTACATAAATAAAAATAACATGGTTTTAATAAAAATATTTAAACCAAACAATTAAATATAGCAATATTTACAATAAAATTATTTTTTATATGGTTCAGCTTTATTAGATTTAATTAATTGTTCTTTTGAATTTCTTTTTTACATTTTTTTTTAATCTCAAATTTTTTTTAACTTTGAAATTAAATTTTTCTCAATGTTTTATTTCTTTTTTATTATATAATATTTAACTTTTATGTTATATTATATTCTGTTATATTCTTTTCTTGTGTTTATGTATATTTATTCATTATTTATATATTATAAAATTAAATTCTTTTATATGCAAATAAAAGAGAAGAATTTAACATTGCAATACATAAATAATGAATACATAAAGGGATATATAATATAAAAATTACTTATTATAATATAAAAAGAATTAAAACAAGAAGAAGAATTAAATCTCAAAAAAAAAAAAAAAGAAAATTTAAAAAAACTAAAACATAAAAAGAAGTATTTAACAAAAATATTATTCTAATTTAGGTAATACACAAAACATTTAAACAAAACAACTAAATAGCAAAATTTACAATGGTAAATTCTTTTTTATATGCTAAAGCTTTATTAGATTTACTTAATTATTATGTTTTAGTTTTTTTAGACTTTGTTAACTTTAAGATTAATTAATTTCTCTATTATATTCTCTTTTTATGTATTTTGTGTATTTATTCATTATAAAACAATATAAAATATAAATATAAAAACATTTAAACAAAACATAACAAAATTTATAATATTAAATTCTTTTTTATATGTTGCAGCTTTGTTAGATTTACTTAATTATTATGTTTTAGTTTTTTTAGACTTTGTTAACTTTAAAATTAATATTTTAAAACTTTAAGATAACATAGTAGAAGAATTAACTTCTTCTACTATATTAAAACTCTTTTTATTTTATAATAGTTAACTTCTATATTATATTCTCT
>NW_006263630.1:302452-303644 GCF_000469605.1 Apis dorsata | reverse complement strand
CATAGGAAAAGAATTTAATTTCAAAATAAACAAAATCTAAAAGAATTAAAACATAAAAAAAAATATTTAACAGAAACATTATCTCTAAATCTAATATAAAAACATTTAAACAAAACATAGCAAAATTTATAATATTAAATTCTTTTTTTATATGTTACAGCTTTGTTAGATTTATTTAATTATTATGTTTTAGTTATTTTAAACTTTGTTAACTTTAAGATTAATTAATTTCTTCTTCTATGTTATAATTCTTTTTGTTTTATAATAATTAACTTACTATATTAAATTCTTTTCTTATGTTTTTGTATTTATTCATTATTTATATATTCTAAAATTAAATTGTTTTATATGTTGCAATATATAAGAGAAAAATTTAATTATTGGAATATATAAATAATGAATAAAATATAAAAAGAAAATATAATATAAAAATTAATTGCAATAAAATAAAAAGGATTGAAACATAATAAAAGATTTGAATTAATCTCAAAGTTAAAAAAATTTAAAAGAACTAAAGTAAAAATAAAAAAAAAATTTAACAGAAGTATTATTTAAATCAAAAAAAGAAATAAATAAATAGTTTAAACAAATATAATAAATAAGTTTATAAATAGTTTAAACAAGACAACTAAATTTAGCAAATTTACATTATTAAATTTTATATATTATATAATTTTATATATGTTTTCTAATTCAATTAATACTTGTGTTAAATTGTTTTGTTTAATGCTTTAGATTTTTAGATTTAGATCTTTTTTAACTTTGAGATTAAATTATTTCTATTCTATGTTTCAATTTCTTTTTATTTTATAGTAGTTAAATAATTTTATGTTATTTTCTTTTTATATTTTATTCATTATTTATGTATTACAATGTTTTTATTATTTTATAAATATTTTTTCAATTGATATATGTGTTGAATTCTATTTATATTTTTAAAATTTTTTATATTTATTTAATCCTTATGTTAATCTTGTTTTATATTTCAATTCTCTTTGTTTGTTTATTATATTGAATTATTTGTATTATATATTGTTTGTATATTATATTGAATTTTGTTCAATTCAATATAATATATTTTATTAGTCTTTTCTAATAACCTCGTTGAATTTTATGTTAATAATTTTATGTTAAATAATTTTTTTATGTTTTTTCTGATTCAATTAATTGTTATGTTAAATATTTTTTTGTA
>NW_006263630.1:301286-302399 GCF_000469605.1 Apis dorsata | reverse complement strand
TAAGATTTTCTGTTTAATTGATATCTATGTTACATTGGTTTCTTTTATTTTCTTAATTTAATGTCTTAAATTTATTTATTTTAAAATTAAATTGAACTCTTCTGTTACAATTTATGTTAAATTTTATATTAATGTTATATTTATATGTTATATTTATACTGTTGTTATAACTATATGTTATATTTACTATGTTATATTATGTTATGTTTTATAATTTTTTTATTTTTTAATTTTTATGAATTTATTTACATGTTTCTTTGTTAAATTTCTTTTCTGTCTTATTTTTATTTTACATTTAATTAATCTTCATATTAAATTCCTTTTTTATGTTATGATCTATATCATTTAATTTAACTATTTTGTTAAATTAATAATTTTACTAATACTTTTATTATATTTTTAATAAATATATTTTGCAAGATTCTGAAATGTAAAAATTAAAGTAAAAATAATTAATATATGTGTTATATTATATTTCAATTTTTCGCGCGATTTTTAAATAAATAATAAATAAATATATAATAAAAAAATAAGCATCATGAATCAACCAATCAGAATGTCGCTTAATTCGAGACGCGGGACGAATCAATGCGCATCGCAGTGCGCAACGTAGTGCGCAACGCAATGCGCATGTCGTCAGTCTACAGTTAAAAATTGTGTGGAGTGGACGTATCGTCGCGAATTCGGATTACGCAGTAAGTTATTTTACTCTTATTATTACTAAATTTATCAATTATTGCTAATTTACTTTTTTAAGTAATCCATTCCGTATAGTGAAAACAAAATTAATTAGTATTTTGTGTTTCTTTGTGTCTTTTTCTTCGATTGCTCATTTGGCGTCTATTGCGTCATTAACATCTCGGTATCGAAATATTTCGAGATAGAATTTGAAATGGTATTTCGGTTTTTTTAATATAATTTTAATTGCGTACGTTTATTTTATAATTTTTTAATCTTTATTTTTTATCGTTTTAGTCATATTAAAGTAAAAGAAATTTTTTTCGGTTTATTACGTATCCATTTCGTGAAATCGAATTATTCAAGTATCGTATATATTTCTGAATGTATATATATTATGTGTCTCGCGTGTATGTTATTGTTTACTTTTTTTGA
>NW_006263630.1:299262-301207 GCF_000469605.1 Apis dorsata | reverse complement strand
CTATCGTTTATATTTTGCTCGAGGCTAGAAACATTTCTTATGATATTTCATTTCCAAGAAATTGGATTTGTGTTCAAACATGTTTCGACTTGTCGAGCGTATCCCCTCTCCATCTTGTTATTCGATGCGCGAAATCGAAGCGCAAAGTGACATTGTTCGTTGATTTTTCGTGACGATTAGACATTTGAAATTTTCTCGAGACGTGTGTTCTATTTTGTTCTATTTCTATTGCATACTATTTTAATATATTTTTTTTATAAGTACTTTTGTTATTATTTGTGTGTTAATTAATACATCTTTATTCAATGTTTTATTCAACGTTATTAGAATTGATAATTTCTTGACAACTAAATAATTTTGAGTTGCTCGTTTATCATATAATTCGAGTGTCGAATTACAAGATGATATATATTGTGAGTTTTTATTTGATTTGATTATTGTAATATTTTAATATAATCATCAAATTTCATACATATTAATCATTTATTTAGAAGTTTCGATTTTTTCTGCGCAGGTTTAATTGGTAGCGTTATGGTAATACTCACGAAGGCGGGAAAATTTCCAATATGGACGCCATGTCTTTCTTGGCAGTAAAATTTCTTTCGTGGTAAAATTTTATATTTCGTATGTATAAATTTTTATTTTGTTTTATTGGATTATTAGTGATTATTGTTAAGCAATTTGTAATAAAATTACGTTTTAGTTAGAAAAAAAGTGAAAAAATTAAAAATATATGAGAAATTTTAATATTTTAATTTATCATTGGAAATTAAATTTTAAAATCTGATAACGAATATAACGAATTTTATTAAATTTCAAATAAAATCAAATAATTAGTAACATTTTTATATATAATTCATAATCAATTAAAATAAAAAGGCGGTATTTTCAGAACAAATGCTCGATAAGAAGAAGAAAAATATCAAAAAGATATTTCTTCCTCTTTTATCATTCCTCACCCTTCTACTAATTCAATGTTAATTTCAGAAAATATTTGTGACCGCGCGCAATGCGGTTAATAGAATCAGTGTTTGCTTCGTCATAGTATTTTGAATATTTTTTAGAGCACAATAGCTCTAATTAAATTTAATTAGAATAATCAAACGCGAAGATAGAATCAGTGTTTGTTCGCCGATTATTTATTACGGACGCGTTATTAGTTTCTTATTTTTATTTTTTTTTTTTTATAAATATTCGTTTTCGGTACAGAGTAGAATCAGTGCTTCTTTCAAGAGAATATGGCGATCATCCATCACGCGAAGAGGTAAGAGAAATCATTAAATTCTTATTTTTTATTTTAATCTTTTATATTAGAATTTCATATATTTATTATTATTAAAATTTATTAGAAACTTAATTTTTTGTATTAAACTATTTGTTTTATTAAAGTTTAAAGTTAAATATAGTTATATTTTTTTACTATTCCAAGATTTTAATGTTATAATTAATAAATATAATGAATATTATATTTTTAAGGAAAAAATTATATAGAATATTTTATATTTTATTGCAGATGCTGATAAAAGTTTTTCTTGGACTTTACTCTTAAAAAATATTTGTGACCACGCGCAATGTGGTTAAGTAGAATCAGTGTTTGCTTCGTAACAGTATTTTGAATATTTTTTAGAGCACAATAGGTTTAATTAAATTTAATTATAATAATTATACGCGAAATTAGAATCAGTACTTGTTCGCCGATTACAGAATTATGTACGAACGCTTTAATAGTTTCTTTTTTTTTTTTTTTTTTATTTTGAATATTCGTTTTCGGTACAGGGTAGAATCAGTGCTTCTTTCAAGAAAATAAGGCGATCATCCATCACGCGAAGAGGTAATTATCTCTTTTTCTATCTAAATTTTTTATTCTTTCAAACAGAAATTAGAATTTCAATACATATCATATTGCAAATTTAATAGTTTTATATTTCAATTTCTTTGAATAAGA
>NW_006263630.1:289610-298967 GCF_000469605.1 Apis dorsata | reverse complement strand
CCGTGAGTAGTAACAATTATTTCTTTTGTGTTTTATTTATTAGTTCAGGCTAGAATCTTCTTGTGTTTCGCGTTTTTGATTAATAATATTTAATAATTTTCTAATATCAAAACGTATAATAATTATTGTATTAATACAATACATAATACAATAATTAATTTGAATTTTTATAATTCGAAATTCTTTAGAATAACATTTTAAGTTATGTGATTAAATTTGATTATTGTGATATAATAATTTCATATAATAATAACTTCATATGACTTACATCTGTAAAATTCAATTTTCTTCGTTTCGTAATTCACAAATATGAATTAAATTTTGTGCAAGAAGATATTTCGCGACAGGCAGATTTTAGAATCAGAGCAATAAGTTTTGAATACTATTCTTGTGGCTTTGAAAATATGCTCTGATGAAGGAATCGCCTGAGGGTATTTCTATTGATATTTATGTTAATTTAAATTGCAATGAATTCTAATTCTTTTTTAAATTCAATATTAAGAATTAATATACTAAAATTTCAATAACTTGTTCAATTAATAAAATAAAATATAAAGTAGAGTCACAAATAATTTGAAATATAATAAGAATATAAATAATAATAATATGCAAAGTCAAAGAATATTAGCCCGTTAGATACAAAATGGATAATACTAATATTTCTTTTTAGCTCAGGATTTTCAGATTTAACCCTTTCCATATTCATTGCCAGGAACTCATTCACGTGCCCAGGTGTTACTTGAGTGAGGGAGAGGCGATGGGTATGATGATCTTAGTTCATAAGTTAATACAAATTTTAGCGACTGGCAATGCGTTAGCGTATCGTGCACGACGTACTTTCCACATTATGTGTGTGTGATTAGGCTGTGGAATTGCGTCGTTTCAATTATTATTTCACTATTCAATCCTTTTTTAGAATCACATTCGCAATTAAATATTGCAAATAACTAATAAATAACAAGATTATTAATCTTTAGTCTTAAATTATAATAATGATACAATATTGATTCACAATAATGGTACCGTTTAGTCTGGTGACTAATATTTTAGTAGAAAATATTACATATTCATAAATATTCAGAATTAAAATGTAGATACACACGTTTTTGTCGCGTTTCACGCAATGGTCGCTAGCCATCGTCAGTCGATTTCAGGAAAATGGTACGTAAAGTTAGAGTATGAGAGTAGTGTGCCAAGCTCGGGTGTCGGAGGTGTCCCGGGACACTTTCCCTAGTGTAGGCTTTTGCGCCCGAGTATTATGCGTGAGAATCGTGGAATGAATGTGTTGGTATGCCTGTTTTGCCATTTTTTAAATATAGGACTAGGTAGGATAGGTAGTATATTTCTGGTATGTCTGTTAATTGTAAGTAGGTAGGGCCGGGCAGGTTGTCACAGTCTCTGATCGGGTAGGCGCGTTTTCGCGTGACAATCTGTTTCAGGGAATAAAATTTGAGAAATCGAAGGTGAAGCTGAGACGAATGGAGAACAATGCCATTCGTTTCTGGCTTTGCTCATCGATTTTTCGAATTTCGTGGTCGCGGTCGTGATTTGCTTTCGAAACGAACGTTGCGCTCGAGATTCTGTGCATGTTCGGAGAATGATCATTACGATCATTGGTCGTCCATGTACATTTAGCTTCCGCGATTTAGTCCCTTTTTTTATCTTTTTTTCTTTGATTTGCGATTAGTGAATCTCGAGCCTAGATTTAAGTTTCAGCGGGCATTGCGCCCGAAGGAGGAAGACCGAAGAGGCCTCGACAAACTGTCGCGAAGAGGGGCTGCAACGAATGGCTTCTCATCTTTTGGATTTTGTCTGGGTCCAAAGAATGGGAAGTCATTGTGACTACTTTGTCATTGTGCTCGTTTTAGTAATACGTAGTATATGTTGTATCGTCTTGGCCAATTTGCATGCTGGCCCAACGTTGATCCAGTCATCATGGGCATCGCGATTTTTTTATTAGTGTTGCGATTGATCAATAACGGGTTGAATTAGAGTTGCGTCGTAATTTTTGCGCTTCTTTATTAGTCAGATGCGTTGAAAAATCGTGTTGGCATTATGAGATATCGCGATTTTTCTTTATTATAATTTTTTATAAAGTATTTATATTTATACCATTTGTTATTAAATTCTTTATTTTACTAATAACTATCTCGTCATATAAAAATAATTATTTTTATTAAATTTGTTTTAAACAATTACGTTGATAAATAATCGCGTTTGTTCAAGTAGTGTTGCGAATATTGAATGCCCAAATTTCTTCCACTGAAATTGTGGAAATATTCATACTCCTGATTCTGAATCACTTTAAGTGGCTAAAAAAAGCTGCAAGAGTGATATGTCAGCAGTCATTAAGGAGACTGCATTGGATTTCTCGCGTTTATTATATTGCGATATTAAAATTTGAGTGCATAGAGTAGTATTGCGTAAATAATTCATTGTTTGCGGGAATTTTCTAATTCTTTTTTTATTTTTTTTTTTATCAACTTAAATATTGTAAATATAATAAAGCACTCATCGTGGTTTTAAAAACGTTTCGTTACGGAATAGAAGATATTTTTATTTTAATAACCCTTCTGGTTACTAAATTCTTTTCTTTTTCAGCATCTTTTATTATATTCTGCGTTTGTTGCAAAAAATATTGGTATGTATATTTTGTTTTTATTATTAGTTAATAATAATTTTTCAAAATTTTTCTACAATAAATTTTTAAATTTCTCTTTATTTAATTTTTTAAAATCAATAATGGTGAATATTCATTATAAAATTTATTTTTTTTACTATTTAAAATTATAATGTTTTTTTTTTTTTTTTAAACATTACTAATACTTCAATTAAGTTTGTTTCAGAAAGCTCCAGTTATATATTTCAAGAAATTGTGACATTTGAGTAAATCATCAATTAATAAATAATTATATTTTATGCAATTTTAATAATTATTTGTAATTTTATTTGTTTCAGAAACTATTGTGAAATCAAAATACATATTTATACATCTTTCTCTTTTTTTATATTAATATCATTCTATAAGAATGAATTCTAGATCATAGATTCTTATAAAAATATATTTAGATTTTTTATAGGTAGGATAAATTATATACATAAATCTATAACCAATTGAAATAATTAAATATATATGTTTTATATAATATATAAATAAATGGCTTATAAAATTGTTGTTATAGAAATATTGCTTAAAATATAAATGCATGATACATAGATGTGTTAATAATATTAAAAGTGGTGGTGGTTAATATAAAATACATCTAACTCTGTGTAGAGTACATTTCATTTTCTTTGGTTCTTTAATTTCATAATTATCAATATTTTATATTTTCATGATAATGAATGTATAAAATATCGATATATACATAAATAATTTGTAAAATTTTTTATAGAATTATTAAGATAATTTAATTTTAGATTTAAATTGTCTTGATTTTCCTTAGAATTTTTTTTGTTGTTTGTTGTAACAACGATTGAACATTTTGTAATTAGAAGGAAAATTTATCATTGATTTTAAATAAATTTTTGCATAAAAAAGAATAGATAGATCTTGTGAATTTTTTCATAACATATATATAAAGATATTTTTCGAAGATAAACTGAATATAATTTTTATATTGATTATATCATAGAAAGTGTCAGAAACAGGTCGGTATTTCAGAATAAAGAAATAAAATTCCGTAAGATGTCGTGTTCATTCTGTACTTCGTAATCGACGTGATCTTTTCTCACTCGATAATATAGTAGTTCGTGTTAAAATTTATTTTATGGTTAGTTTAATTTATTTAGATTTAAAGTAAATTGAAAGTTTTGATTTAAGTTTTACAAGTACAAATAATTTGCTTATTTAAAAAAAAAATCATTATTTTCCGTGGACATTATCATGTATCGATAAAAAAATTTTTTATAACTATTTTATCGATCTCGCTTAGATCTCGTTAGTATAAGAAAATCACTGTAGATGGCTGATACGAAGCGTCGTAAAAGGCGCCATCGGCGCGTTCGAAATGAATGGGAGTGTACCAAAGAACGGTCGGCGACACGGCGGTAGACCGGCCGGCACTTCGTGTACCGTCGTCGCGTCGTACGGACGTGTTGTTCATCGTTCTTTTCTTTCACAAGGATCTCCTAGCACTATGACACTCCTAATCAAAACTTTATCCTAAAAAATACATCGATAGTGTTATTGCCATTTGAAAAGGATTCATTTTCACGGTTCTCGTTTAAATAAAACTCGCGTTAATTCGCCAAGGAGTCGTATCGTTTATCCAAAGAATGCGATTCGGAAGAAAGAGATTCGAAGGATGATTCGAAAGTGAACGGAAGAACAGTGTCTTATTGTCAATTAAGTGTAAAGTGCCTGTAGAGAATTATCTTATTTAAAATAAAAATATTAAAAATGGAGCCGCAATATTCATCGGAAAAAGTCTCGTTTTTCATAACCGCCAGATGTCCCTCTCTCGGTTGGATCACTGGCGGGAACGATCGTTTTATAAGCGTCGCGAACTTGTGACGGTTGACCGGTGGTGTCTCGCGTTCGAGACGACAGTGTTTCAAATCCTATTCTTTCGGTTCTAGTGTTATGTGTGAATGTGTCGGTTGATTTCGTTTGAGAAATCATGCCGTTCGTGCTACGAAGAGTGGAGCCGCGTTTCTTGTGTCGCGGACACGTGCCAGCGGGATCGACAGCCCAGGGTTGGCCAGTGGGTGCCGAATTGGAGGCGGTAGCGAACGGTGCGCTGACCACCTCGTTGAAGCAACTCGCCTCGCTTCTCACCATCGCCGAGGACATCTTTGCGGAACTGACTGCCGAGTTGACCGCTGTTGCCGATCGGAGCAGCAATCTGCGCCAAAGGATAGACAAGGTCGAGGAACGTCTCGCCACCGTCGACCCGAAGAAAGTACCAGTCCGTGAGTACCTACCCACTTGCTTATACCTTCGCTCGCTTCTGCATTTCCGCTCACCGCCTTATCGATGCAACGCACAAGCGGCTCGTTGTGCGAGATTGAAGGCGGTTGAATGTCGGTGTATAAAAGGTTAAACGTTTTAGAATACGAGAGATATTAATTTTGAAGAATTGAATGAAAGGAATTTTAACGATTTTTTGTTTTATTCTCATGTATTATAATAATCTTTTGTCAATCATCTATTCGAATATTTATTAGGAAATTTATTTATTTATTTATTCTTTTATCTGAAGAATGTAAAAAACATTCGCTCGATGAATTCTCGAAACTTGCGGAAGATATTTAAATCGAAAACGAATCAATAATAGATCGAAAGTGAGTCGGTTGTAAGATAATTTTGAGGTTCATTCAACCGCAAAACATTCATTCATTCCGACCGATATCGAAATATTTGATTTGAGCCGAATGATAAACGATACTTTATGTTACACGTAAATGTTGTGTATAGATATCCTGTATGCATTCATGGAGCTTTGAAGTTAAGTATCACTTCAGTTTGTGTTTCGTGCAGGGTTATTCTTTATCGAGAGGAAACTTTAACGTCGTGTCGTAAAGTCGAGTGTTGATCTGTATTTTGGCGATGAGATAATGTGTTAGGTTCACGTCTACTTTTAGGTAAATAAGGTAAATTAGATAATATAGTATAATCAAGATTGATTAAATTTTTATTTGATATTGGATAGAAATTTTGGTATTTTTAATATTTCTGGGATTCTCGTGATTTTTTATGTAAATTATTTTTTTGATTGTAGGTTTTTTTTTTTATTTTGGAATAAATATAGGAAAAGAATATATAAAATTTCACTTTTTTTTTGTAGAATATTTTATCATAGAATAATTTAATAATTAAAGTATAATGATCGTGATCAGAATATTACAATTTTATTTTCTAATTTCATGTTCTATGATATTTTTTTCAAAGTTTTATTTTTATCGAATATATAAAATAAAAATCAAATTCAATTCAATTCAGAAATTACGGTACGGAAATCATTAAATGTACAAAATTCTTCTTCGTGATTCCTTGAATTATTACCAATTATGATCTAATTAATTAAAATAAAAATAATTTATTATCCGGGAAAAAATATTTTCTCATTTCTCGTTCGAAACTCTATTCGATTTAAAAGAATTCATTACTTTTGCGCAATAGACTTCAATTAGAATTCATCATTGTGTTTCGTTATACACGAAACGTCAATTATTTTTTCATCTCACAAAATCATTCCCTTTTCGTTATCGTGTATCGAGGATTGATTTAATAAAAACTAAATTAAATGTACGTGAAACTTTTGAAAGATATATAAATCCATATCTCAGTAAAATAAATTGAATCCAATTAAAACTGAATATTATTTTATACAGTAATTATACTTACATAGAATAAGTAAATATTAGAATTTTCAATAGTAAATCATTTCATAGTAAATCATTTTTCAAAATTTTCAATATAAAAAAAATAAGCTTAATTTGAAATATTTTTGGATTCTAACTTCTTCTTCTAATTCTAAAGTTTTTTAAATTTTTAAAATTATTTTTGTCATATTTTAATTTAATTAGCATATAATACGTATTTTTGAGATATAATAAAACTTTGATTATTTTTATTAGTATTTTTATTAATCTTTATTCAATAAGTTAATTTTTTCCAATCCTGTTATTTTAATCCAATCCTATTTATTTTAAAAAAATAAAAATTCAAGAATAATTTTGATAAACAGTTCCTTTTGTGAAAAAGAAAAGAAAGAAAGATATAAAAAGAGAAAAGAAACAGGTTTGAAGATCTTAGAATAATACATACGTAAATTCATATGTTTTTCAGCTTGTCGATTTCACTTTTAACACAGGTGTAACGTTTAGGCAGAATCAATAAAAGACACAATGAAATATTTCGTTTTCTCTCGAACAATTTTAACATCGTATCTGAACTCTTTGCGCAATCGGCTGTTCATCTTTTTCGATAAGTTATCTTCGAATTTTAAAATAATTCAACGGAAGCAATAGATTTAAAGAATTTTCTATTTTCTATTATACTTTTCTATCAGATCGAATCTAAAATACATTCCAGATGCTACATTTAATTTTTTTCGGAAATATATACGCCTTAAATCTTCCTTTTTGTCACAGAATAACCGTAAAATTCTAGCTTATCCTACAAATAACACGTAATACTTACATAACATTCCATCCACGTCGAAAGTTTTGCTCGCCACCCAATCGAATCTCGTGGTACACACGTACCTATTATACACCTATTGGCCCTACACCAGATCGTACAAATATTTCTCTCGAGGCGAACCACGTCTTTGGGAAGCGTCTTTATTATCCAAGGCAAAGAATCGTTGAAATGCTGCAGGGAGAGCACGGTCGTGCACAATGCGTTCGAAGTGCACGGAACGGGTGGCCTTCCTCTTCCAAACTCTCGCCAGTTTCGAACCTTTCCCTATTCGCCTATTCTCGTGGATCCGTCTTATTAACATTCCATTCGCCGATGCGAATGCATCACCGACGTAACTTTGATTGGCGTGTTTTTCCCCCGCGATCCTTTCTTTCCTTCTTTCTTCGTGGCATACCTAGAACTGTACTTCCTGTAGCGAAAAAATTACGATTATTTCTTTCCGGAAAATCAATTGTAATTTCGAGAGAGATTCCATTCTTTTTAATTTTATCTAGAAATAATAATTCTAAGTAACTTTTTCCATAGTTTCGATATGAAAATGAAATGAACGTGATTGATTTCTCCAACATCTCTCTTCTTACTTCTCTTCACTTTTGAATTATTTTCAAAATAATTCGAATTTCTCGTTATATATATACACGTATGTATGATATATACAGAGCGTTTTAGAAAGTCGATTTCAAATGAAAACAAACACAAAAATATCAATAGCTTCGAGCTTACTTGTGAGCAATTTAAATTGAGACAGAGTCTCTACTTCCCTCGCATCCCCGTCTATCCAACGTAAACTTGAACCGACACTTTTGTGTACCAAACTTTACGTTTATCTTCGAGCCAACCCTTCGAATCTATTAACACCCTATATTCCAAGCGTTTCGAATCCCATCGCCACAAGCAGCATAAGAACCATAAGATCCCGAAGCGGAAAGATAAGAATGTCGGATGGGAGGAGGAGGAGGATCGAGGAATGAGTGTAGAGAGGGACGAAGAAAGAGAGAGAGAGAGAAAAGAGGGATGAAGAAGGAGAGCGGAGGGAGCGGGAAGTGGGTAAGGCAAGGGGATGGGAGAGATGTATCGTGGAGACCCACATTACGGGGAAAACGCTCCGGGTTACCTGGCGTACCGTGGGAAACGGACCTCGTCGCCGAAAGCGAGTTTCACCTGAGGAGGACGAAGGATTAGCCCGACGCTCATGCCTCCTCGATCTCCACAAAGAATCCCTTGTTCCGTTTTCTCTCTCTCTCTCTCTCTCTCGAGCTCGGGATAAGGAAGGATAAGGAAGGAATCAGCTTCCGTCGTATAAAACCGCCACTCCTCGGGAAACACCTCGGTCTCGTAACAAGATGGAATATAATAATTATCGGGGAAGTTGATTCCGTTGTGTAATCTAAGCGAGGAGGAAGTTGGGTCGTTAAGAATTTCTCTATTGTTCCTCGAATGCATCTCGAGTCGCGAAAGTGAATTCTCGCGTCGCGTTGAAGATACTTCGTAGTCGGAAAATGTATAATCGGGTGGAGAGAGAATATGTTATGAAGAAAATATATGTTTGAGATTGTTTCAGGGATTGTGTGTATAATTATTGTAATAATATTTGAACAAAGTAATGATAAAATCGGTGGATAAAGATTTGGAGAGGGCAATCGATTCATTTGTGATATTTGAATTATATCTTCATTTATTTTTAAAATAATACGATTGCACGGGATGGTATAATAATAATAATAATAATAATAATAATAGAATTGAAATCTACGTTGTATTCGTACGATATTGCAAAATTTCGCGAAGAGAAAATCTCTATCTCCAGATCCTTATCCGGGGTTTCGTAACTAACTCTCTCGGTGTGGAGAAACACTCGAAGCGTAACAGCTTCGTTAGTAGCATCGTTGTTCCAGCTACAGCCATTTCAACCAACGTTAACCGCGACATTACTGTTTTAATTAAAGACACCTTCCTCGAACGATCACTCTTCTCCTTAACCATTATTCATTTCCTCGGAACTTTGAAACGCACCAAAAGAGACGTTAAAAAAAAAAGAGAAACGAATAAAATATTATTTAGACAAACGATCACTCTCCATCTGCTTATCCATTACTTATTCCTCGAAAGTAATTATGAAACACCTTGAGCAAAGGGTGGGGGAAAAAGTATTATTTTATTTCCGAGATATATACCTTTCTCAAACCAATCTTCTTCTTAACCGTTAC
>NW_006263630.1:284550-289339 GCF_000469605.1 Apis dorsata | reverse complement strand
CCCAATAAGTAACTTCGAAGCGTATCGAAAGGATTTGAAAAAAAAAAAAAAAGAAATACGGACAAAAAAATATTTAACATAAACATTGTAAATTTCGGATCCGGTTGGCAGAACGATGAACTCTGGGCATACCTCTCCTCCAACATCCTCCTCCTCCTCCAACGATAACCTCGCCACCGTAGTCACGCTACCCGCTCCACCCGCTCCTCTGCATCCTCTCCTAAACGCGCGCCGAACCGAGGAAGCACGTGGTTTCGTTCCGCCAGGTTTCGAGCGTGTCCTGCCCTCGAAATACGATCTACAGCGCAGATCCTCCACGTATGGTCCTTCGTTCCTCCCTCTCCTCCTCCTCCTCCTCGCTCCTTGCCTTCCTCTCGTCGCGCCACCAAGCCTTTCTCCAACCGTGCCCTTTATTTCTCTCTCTCTCCCTCTCTCTTTCTCTCTCCTTGGCCACGGTGAAAGATCGAACACCCTCGACCGTGCGAGGTATTACCATATTACCGTTCGAGCATATCAGCCGCGTATTACCATACACGACTGTATCCAGTAACAGCTCGAGGCGTTTCTGTGTTGCGACGCGGAACGCACGGCCTACAGGCCTACGAGCCTAGACGCTGTAAAAAGACGGTGGTAGGGCTTCCATCGGCAAACAGCTGAGGCTTCTCCCTACGGTCAGGGCCCCTAACCCCGAGGGATCGCTCGAGTCGTGTCCCGGGGCTCTCTCGGGGCGCCTCTTTTCAGACGTTTGGGGGCCGCCCGAGCGGACAGCTGACTGTGGTGCACAAGCCCAGGTAGACGTTCAGCTGGACTATCTCTCTCGCGCCGATTCTTCTCCGCCTCCCTTTAACGCAAGTTCAAGGGAGTGGCGGGGGAAAAGCGAGGAAGATGGTGGTTGAATCAATTTTTGTTACAAGATCGTTACGAGATCGCGTGGAAAACGCAACGTAATTCGAAATGGTTGTATATTGTATTATCGATGGTGCGATCACGTGTGTGCTTGTTCTTAAAATTGTATCCACGTTTGAAGAATATTCATGTATTGTAATTTGGAACACGCGAAAAGTAACATTTGGTATATTTATCTCAAAATTTGAGGAAATGTTGAGAACGCTGTTTTATAGAACGCAAGATTTTAAATCCTCTCCCTATACAAAATCGCTTTAGTTTTTGAGATATTTGGGGGAAAATGGCGACCTCGCCATATAAATGGATACACAGGTACTTACTTACCTTCGGATCCGCCGTTCGAAGGAGATAAGCGTGTCGTATGTCCGCGTGCACGAGAGAAGTTAAGCGATTTTAATTGAATCAGGAGTCGCGAGGCGTTGCTCGGTTCGACTTTGACGCGGCAATCGGTCAACGATTGTGTCCGACCGGTTAATTAAATCTTGATAGAGTGGCACGTCGTAATTTCAAGCGTAAGTTGGAGGTATACGCGAAGGCTTTGTTCTTCTTGTGGATTTTTTTCTTGGGGAAATAATTGATATACCATGGTAGTGTAAATTCAATTAATAGAAAACGCGTACTGTAATTTTATATTGTTTCGAGTTAATTGGTATATAATATTTGTATTTATTAAAAGAAATAATAAAGTATAACGTGATAAGCTGATCTTTTTTTTAAATATTAATTTAGAAGATCTGAGAAATGATGATAATATTCGAAATACTCAAACTAAGGATTGAGGAGATTAATTTTTATTTAGTAGATTTACCGTCCATGTTTAAATTCGGTTCGACGGATAGAAAAATTAGAAATTAAAAAAAAAAAAAGTAGAAAAATGGTGGACATTTCAAGGAACGTTTCAACGTTCATAAAATTACGATACACCGCAGCTCGAAAGTATCGACAGCCTTGAACCCTCGTATAGGCAGGTAACCTCGTGAAGGGTATCGTGAGCTGTGGTGAAATCGCGATTTATGTCCACATAGGGAATATGGTGTTTGGAGGGAAGAATATGCTGGTATAAACATATCGTTTAGCTTGTTTGTCGGCTTCGTATTAGCATAAAGTTGCGTGTCCTGTTCTATGCTCTTGCTTTGCATCTTCTAGAGGTCTGTTCTCTCGGTTTCCAATGTTGGAAAGTTATTTAAGCGCAGCTTAGTGGCTGTGCAAGTATACTTAGGCGAATGTTTCAAGTAAATAGAAGATTATCTTCGAAATTTAAAGGTAACAGGTTTATTTAACAGGCGTATAATAACCCCTCCCCCCTATTTTCTCATATTCTTTATTCGTATCTTTTCTTTATTCGAGACTTATCAACTAACCCCGTACAAACTGGGTTAGTGAAATTTTTAGAAATTCGATAGAATTAATTAGCATAATTCAAACAGGTTCAACCACTTCTATTTTTCACAGTGTCATATTTCTACAGATACATAGTTGCATAAATTATAATCGATAAAATTCGATGTGCAACGCACGTTCTAAATTCAACGTTCTCTATTAAACTGAATGAATAATCGAATAATTCATCTTACCTTCTCTTCCGTAAACACAATCTTTAAACAACTTAATAATCCAATTTCTTCAACTTAATCCCATATTTCTAATATCTATCGACTCGCAAAGTATTCGTTCAACTCTTTCAACAAAGAGTGTTTCGAACTCACAATTCCAACATCCGTCTCATCCGATTTTTTCCGATATCCAAAAGATACACAGAGGATTCGCACAGAGAGAATCTTTTTACCACTCCTATTCGTAAAATAGAGGATCAACTAAAATACACAGCCGGTTGGAGAAATTAAACGGCACGCTCGGATGAAACGGAAATAGAAAGTTCTTGAGAAACTGGCGCGCGAACGTGGCGGCGGCAGCGAGGAACTCGTTCGACTCAGCACAGGCTTCATTCAGCATTCCACTCGTAGAGGTAGTTCATGTTTAATCACGGTTTAAAACGCGTTCGATCATCTCCATACGATCGAACGGGAAGATAAACGCGATGGATATTGCGTAAGGATATCTCGTAATTACGTTGGCCGTTACGTTCACCGTTGTTGTACGGTTTCACGTGTTTCACACGACGGAAACGCGGTCGTGTTCGACGAGGCTGCATTACGCATTTCGCGTAATTACGGCATAGCCACGGTGATACAACGCGTGCCCTCTCCTCGTCGGGCACGAGGAGGAGGAGACTCGAGGAGAGGCCGATGGCAGATGGCATGCAATGGCACGTCTCTCGAATTATTAATTTACGCTGAATAAGCCGCCAGCCGAAATTCGTGGTAATTGAAATTACCACGGTCGAGGTTGTTTTGGGGACAAAGTGGCATATGAAATTGGCCCGTGGTGAAATTAATACTTGTTGGCTACTTGTATGACGAGTTTCAGGTTCGGTGTTTGTTTCAAGAAGAATGTTTCGTGTCGATCGCGCGATTACGATTATAAATAATTGTGATTTGTTTTGAAAAAGGTTTATTAAGAAGAGAGGAGGGGTTTAAGATAGTAAGATAGAAAAAAAAAAAGTAATGATAACGTAACGTTCATTTTGGGAAAAATTGTGATTTTGTAAGTCTCTATTTTTTTCAGAAAATTCTTTAGTTTTGGAATTTTTGAAGCGATTCTATATTACGAATGTCGAAATGTGATTTATGGAAGTAAAGGGTTGTTCGTAATCGAAATTCAATTTGTATTTTAATTTTAATTTTTATCTTTTGATCTTTACTAGACACGATTAAATGAAATTTCGCTTATGTCAGGATTACGATTGCGATTGATTTCAAATTTCTTTTTCTTCGTAATGTAATATAATTTCACTTGAAATATTTTATCTTGCGAATTCTCTATATAATCATCCTTTCGAAGAAAGTTATTTTGCCTATGCAAGTAGATTTCTCAATTTCAATAAATTTCAAATGTCTATCTTCTTTACATAGAAAATATTTCTTGATTAAATTTTCATATAGATTTGTAATAATTAAATTTGGACGATCGTGAAATATTTTATATTCGAAGAGGATCATTTTCATTTCAATCATTTTTTTTTTTTTTTTTTTTTCATTAAGAAATTTTTCAAACATTCATTTCCTTGATAATTCTAATAAACGAGTATAGATAGTCAGTGACGTATTTTTCTTCAACAATTTTTAATCATTCAGTCTCCACGACTTTCTTTCTACTTACGTTTTCTTTCTTAATATTGATTTCTTTTCAAAAAAACTTCAAAATAAAACAAAATGCGTTTCAAACAAAGAATCATCTCGAACGATCTCGATAATTTTTCTCCAATCCACTATCGCGATTTACGACGTTAAAGAATTATTTTAGAATCGATCTCGTGCCAATGAACGATAATGATCGCGTTCGAATCCTTTTTATCTCTCTTGTTTTCTGCCAATTATAAAAAAAAGAAATTGTTTCGCGTTCCCGGCACAAATCCACACAATTTTTCTTTTTCGACTCTCGAAGAAGAGAGCCACGGGAGCCCTCGATATCGGGAACGAATCGAACGGTTAGAGCGAAGTAATTTTCTTGCGCCTTGCAATCTTGCGAATCCTCGAAACGCGATGGTCTTCTAATTACAGGGATCGAGCGATGGGTGCAATCAGTACGTTTACGTGCAGTTTGCGAATAATTCCTCGAGATGGAGCTGGAAATTCGTGATAATGGAAGGAATTGCAATCTTAGTGTTTCTGAAAAGAGGTTTTGTTCGATGTAACTCTCTCTCTCTCTCTTTTCTCTCTCTCTTTTTTTAGAGATGATTTATTACTTGGCAACAATAATATTCCTTTGATTACTTTTGCTTAGATTTTCTTATCTAGAAAAAGTGAGGAAGATGAAACGAATG
>NW_006263630.1:282604-284107 GCF_000469605.1 Apis dorsata | reverse complement strand
TTTTAGATTTTGCAAAGTTTTTTTTTTTTTTTAGAAATTTATTTATATAATATATCGTTCGTCTCAAGATATTTTACTTAATTTATCTTCGAAATTATATAAATGTTTACAATCGGATCACTATTGGAACTTGGGATGGAATAATTTTAAATTAGGATAATTAAGTGTTTTTATAAGGAAAAAATAAAATATTAATTTTACATTATTTTGAGAAAATTAACACTATATGTCGATTAATTGAGCTGGAAATCTCAGTCAGTATGTTTGACTGAGATAGCAGGAGAAAGTAGGTATAATACTTACATGTATCCAGATAACTCGTTGAGAAGAATAGCGATGGAGCCATTATATCTAAATTACGCAGTATTGTTGCACAACAAGTAGCTGTTCGGCAAATAACCGAGTAATATTCACATCATGGCAAATTCCTTCTTCCCATGTTCATCATTCTCGTGTTTATCATTTTCTTTTTAATATACAACTTATTACATACGATAGAAATATTACGAAACTCGTGTTCGCCGTATATCTTATGCAAATTATCTGGATCTAATTAGATCTTGAACAACGCAAATTAATTCTTGATTACACGCAAAGTTAATCGCTATAATATGATAATTGGATTATATATAATAACATTATTGTTATTACGCGTAATAATATTATCATAATTGTTATTACGATACATTATTTATATTAGCTTATATCACGATAATAATCATTATTGTATCGCTAATTAGAACAGTAAATTATTTTATACAACGTAATACACTTCTTACCTCATCCTTGCCTCATCGATTTTAAATTATTTGACTCGAAAATTTTGTAGAAATTTGATTTCGTTTTTCATGAATCTTTATAGGATATTATTTAATACAGCGAAATTCAAAAGATGGGGTACAATTCGATTTTAAAAATTTTATGCTTTCGATAAGTTCGTAAGATTAGGTAAGACGGGGAAAATATTCACGGTGTTTCATATTCACGAAATATAAGAGGGGCACGTTCGAGGATCGATGTTATTTTCTAACGGGTACTTGGCCATAATGAAACGTACTGTTCTCCGTGTTCTTTTAACTCGAGGGTCTTGGCTGCTGCTCGATTCGGGAGTTCGAAAAGTCAGCTGGTCGATGAGTCGGCCAGAAACCCTTGAAACCACCCGAACAATACAAACCCGGAGAACAATCGATCGATCGAGCAGCGGCAAGGCTGACGTTTTCAAACGGCGCGTACATCTCTGAATGATTCCACTGTTTCGTAGTTGGAAGGACTTTTCTTTGTCGGAGGAACGCCCTCTGAATAAAAATCGGCGTTCTTCGACGCGTTAGCGTCTCGCTGCTAAGCGACTTATCGCCATTAGTGATACCGTTCCACGACGTTGACGTTGCATTTTGCGTGTATCTTAATGGATTGCCAACCGTTCAGACAGCCGTGAGACATTTTTATCATTTATCATTCACGATGAAAGATATTTCAACTCTTTAGCTGCGTTGGTCTAAAAAT
>NW_006263630.1:267635-282315 GCF_000469605.1 Apis dorsata | reverse complement strand
TCTTTCTTTTTTTTTTTTTTTTTAGAATGATTTTAGATTGGGAAGAAGTTTGAAAGAAGGATATATTTTTCTTTTGAGAAAAATTGAATTTTTGAGAATAGCTTGAGAATAAGTTGGATTATTTATTAGTCTGCGGATATTTATTCAAACTGTAAAAATATATAGTTTAGTCATTAATAAATTTCTTATTCTTTAAATTTATTCTTAAAAAAGTTCATTTTGGATGCAGAAAATATAACGAATGAGAAATAACAAGTTTCAATATTTACTTTTATATTCTTCCTACTAAAATCGTTCTGCGTTGGCTTAGTCGTGTAGGATTTCTTAATTTACGTGAAACGATCGCTTAATTTTCAACTTCTATTAATGATATATCTAGATTAATCCATTAATAATAAATTATACCACAAATTAAATATTTCTAAAGAATAGAATTTTGATAGATAACACATATATTTATTCATAATTAGTTACTTTCAAAATAAAATTTTTTAAAGGTATAGTTGGTGACTAAGTTAAATAAAATAACAATGTGATAAAAAAGTTTCAAGATCGATGAAAAAACAAATAAATTCTTCGATAGTAACTTGCAATGAGTTTTTTAAGCTCTTGAAAAACTTTGCTTACTACGAGCTGATTGCTATTTCCGGTGTATCGAAGCTCCCCCAGAAAAACGTATAAAAGTGTTCCATTTCAATTCGACCAAGTTTCGAATGGTTTTATTCGTTCTTCTCAGTAAATACATAGTCTAAGGAAAAGACTCAGAATGGTTCTTTTATAGGAAACGCTTTGAATTGCTTGGAAAATTGAGTCTGTATATACGCTACGACAAAAATATGATATATCACGTTTAAAGAAATGATATATATATATATATTATTACACATCACATAATTAACATAAAAATTCCTAGAATATCAATTTCACTAGCTACAATCACAAGATTCAAAATTCCTACAATATTTTCTTAGCCAGCGGCTAAGTTCTATCTTCGGTGAATCGTTAGTCCGAGGGGAGTTCACGGAAGGCGATAAATCGATCAGTAATGGATCTAATTGGGCCGTGCCGCGAAAGAATCCGTGCACGAAAGGCGGGGTACTGACGAGGGCACGAGGATCTGGCCGATAAACGAGATATCGCGCTCCTTGTTGTTGTGAGGTAATGGTAATCGAGGATGGCTCGATAAGGACGGCCAAGTACATAACTACAACGAGATCGTTCCTTAAACTCGTTCTCGTAACGAACTCCCTTGGAAGATCCTTTGAAGATGTTCTCCGTCAGATTTGTGGACTCTCGTACACGTAACTTATTGTCCGCCTCGGCCGTAAAACAATGTCCGGCACAATGAAACGATTTCTCAGCATACGAGAATCCAAGGAGACCAACGTCAAAAGGCATCGAAACTTTTAAAATTTCGCCTGGAAATGATGTAGATCTTCTGGACATTATCTCGAGGAGCGAGAATTTAAACAGCTCAGCGATTCGTTAATTTTTATTTGTTGTAAATTTGTTTTTCTTTTAATATTATTTAAAATTCATTTCGAGATTGTTTTTTTAATTAAATGACCCGAGAGAAACTTTCGAAAGTTTTTATTCCCAAATATAAATTTGGAGTCTTAAGCTCTCTGAAGCTTAAGTGGATTGATTAGAATCCTGCATGGATTTCCTCTGGAACTTGGCATTATAAGTGTATTAAAAATTTTCGAAAAGGTTAAGGAATTCTTTTTTAAAGAATTCACAAATAGGTATTGTTTTCGTAAAAACAAAATACTTTCTTTCATCTTGAATTGCAGTAGAAATTTATATTAAATTTAATTCAAATATTTTATTAATGCTTATATCGATCTTCGAATGTCTTTTTTTTTTTATGAAAAATAAGAAATGTGAAATTTGTACCAAATAACAGTTTCAAAGAAATATCATGAATATATTATATCGATGGAAGAATATAAACTTACGGATTCAATATCTACAACATAGTTTCAAAAGGAAGGAGAAATTTTCTTTAATTAAGAATATTCTTTAAACAGGATGCCTAGAAATATTTATTCTTTCTTTTCTAAAAGATAAATACGTGCTTTGAAGTTGAGTTTTATCGCGGGAAGGTTTAAATATTACCAGATATATTAAATATTACCGTTTCTAATTTGATTAAATTCCTCTTGTTATTATATATTGATTTCTTGAAAATTAATTTTAACATAGAAGAAAATTTATTTCGTACATAAAACTTTCTCTCATTACACGTGGATAAGTTTACACGATTTTCAATAATTTTATATTTCCATTAATGTAAATTGATTAAATATATCGACAGCTTTCGTTATTCGCTTTTTATCACATTTATTATTAAAATTATCTATTTCAATTGACTCCATGACTCGATACTGATTTATCTAAGCAATATGCAAATCACCGCATAACTGCATGATTTAAATTTGTCGTTGAGCCCACGCAATGCACGCATTTCCGTAAATGTCTCTCCCACTTTGTTTTACAAGGACACGTGTATTATATTTGCATATATCACGTTACATTTACAAGATCTCGATGCGCGACTCTGCCACTTTTAGGCATCGTACAAATTGTAGAAAATAAATTGATCGTAATTATGCGACTGCGTCATTGAATTGTGATTGTTAATAGCTACTTGAAAAGGGTTAAATATAACTATAAAAAAGGTCGAAGAGGAAATATAAGAGGAAAAATAAGAGTCAGATATTTATGTTTGAAATTATAACTTAGAATTGATGTAACATATATATATTTTCTTAAGTGTATAGCAATTTTAGTTATGTAGTCTAAGGAAATATATTTTGGTAATAGATTAAAAAAAAATATAAATATATTTCTAAGGGGAGAAAAGAGGAATATAGAAATATGGTTCTAAAGAATTTTCTTTTAATTCAGAGTTATATAAATATTAAACAAAAATGCAAGAAATTTTTCTATTTCACGACATTAATGCTTCGTTTAATCGTGATAAATACATAAGCGCGTATTTATCATTCTTATCAAACTCTTTCGCGCTCAAATACAAATTTGCGCACATCGTAGGAAGAATTTAACTTGAGAAAACTTGCGATTCCTTGAAATTTGATGTTTAAGTACACCAATTACATCATCATATTTCGGTATAAATCGGTATAAAATAATTCTAAAATAATTCTATCTATCCACAAAGAATCAATCAATCGTTAATAATTTTTAACAGTTAAGTAAAATAACATTCTCTTTCGCGGATTTTTAACGATTTTCAAACGAAGCGAATAAATTTAAAAAAAAAATCCTACAGCAATTATAACATAATTCTTAACATTAGTTATCTATCTAAAAATTATCTCACCCTCGAAATCTTAACGATTTCTCGACAAGCAAATGCTTGTCAATAAACTAGATGCACTTGAAAACCTCTCCTTGTTCAAGAACGTGACGATATCGCGTGCATCTATCTTTATATACACACACATACACACACATTGATGATCACGATATTGACAAACTTGCGCTTCGATCCAATCGTCGCGTTTCACTTGGACTGGCCTAGCCTAGTTTAACCAACGTCGCATTGGCAAACACGATAAGAGCACGTTTCGAGCCAATCGAGTAACCATCGAGTACTTG
This sequence comes from Apis dorsata, assembly GCF_000469605.1. Classification (NCBI taxonomy): domain Eukaryota; kingdom Metazoa; phylum Arthropoda; class Insecta; order Hymenoptera; family Apidae; genus Apis; species Apis dorsata. Next base: position 278,691 of record NW_006263630.1, on the reverse strand, counting down.
GAATACTCCTAATAATTGAATAGAGCTATGATTGAAAGGGCAAAAAAAAAAAACCACTTACATCTAATTGTCGATCTGTGTAACGAGGTTCAATGGGTTCATGCCACTTACACAAGTCTCGAATCCTGGACGGACTTTTCCACACGGACTCTCGATCACATATCCGCGCGTGAGAAGTTCAAAGGCTTCGCTGTTTCGCCATTTCGAATGGAGGAGAACAATCCAAAACCCGTTCGATCGCGTTTGCCGCGAAAAAGTTCGATATTTCTAACAGTTGGATTTCTTATTACATGATAGTATATAATGTAGTTATTGGAAATTTTTATTTATATCTAATTCCTAAAGATGATTTTAAATGACTTATTTAAAATTATTAACTATACTTTTATATAGATTTATTTTATATATTTAATCGTATATCTTTTTTACGAAACTATGGTCGTTATAGGTCGTTGACGAAGTTTTATCGCATGTCAATAAAGGGATGCGGGTAATAAGTAGGGGAAATAAAATAATTGGACGTATCGACATGTTACGTAAAGCTGTGTTACGTACGAATCATTCAACAACACAGTAGGAAATAAGTAAAAGTAAAATTTTTCATAAGATTTATTAAAAAATGGGAAGGGCACAAGTATCAATATAATTTTTTATTCTTATGTAATCTCAACGTTTCTTCCTCTCCAAATCGTTATCGAAGAGATAACAATTCTAACGCAATTTCTTCTTCTTCTTTCTTTTTCGAAGGGCGAAATCTACTACGCGCGAATGAAAATTACGCGAAACGTGGTAAACGTATACCATCTTTTCGTCAATCACTGTACTTAGTCACGCGTTTAACCTTTCCGCAGCGGCCTTCGTAGCGGGCTCTCGTACGAGAGAACGCAGTTTTCGCATCGCGCTTCCATCGTACTGGGGCGTGACGCGTTTCGCCGCGATTTATCTTGAGCGGCCGAGCTGATGCATCGTAAACAGAAATGTTTGAGCAACGGGGTCATTACTCCCGCGGGATAATCGAGCTGTAACGTAATGTAACGTAACGTAACGTCTACCGAGTGAGTTAGCGGTTACTCCGCTACGTGCTTGGCCTCGGCTTGGCCAATCGCCGCCGTTTCGATCGTTTGAAAGCTCACTTTTTCTCGATTCCGCGTACGTACACTCGGTGATTTTCTCAAACTGAACTTCAAAGGGGCTCTGTTGCTGTTTAAAAACTTCATCATGGCGATTTTGTTATTCCCGTTTGTATTTTAGTTTCAACGGTTTCAGTTAGATGAAACGTGATTACACATCTTTATGTGTATATATAACGTATAATCATGCTATGACTCGACAAATTTTTGTATTCTGCGTTTCTTTTTTCGACCTTTAGAATAGACTCTTCTCAAAGATATACGAATATATTAATACTCTATATATACTCGTTTTAACGTTTGCTTAATCATTAATCTTAAAAATATAGATATCAGAAATGAGGGCAAATGAGACGATGAAGAACAAAATTTATTATCGATTCTTTTACTCGATTCAAAGTCATCTGTTTTAGATGATAAAATTGATTATCTTGAAAGTCTGTCGATAATTCTGCATATTGGCGATTAACGGTGAAAAATTGAAACATTCTGACCGGCAAGAAGATCACCATAGATAGAACGAGAACAAGAAACGTTGGTTCGTAGCTTGGCTTCTCTAGGAACGGTCAGAGGTCGCGGATCAGCTTTGGCAGGCTAACATAGCCGAGTAATGGTAGTTAATAACAGACTCGCGAGACGTTGAGGGCAGGTGCGCAACTCGTCGTGATTAATTAACCAATGATAGGCTTTCTTGCTTCCACGTGGAGTTGGACAAGAATTCCCATGGATTCTCTCACGATAAGGATTTCCTATAAGAGGCATATATATACACTGTTTTAGGATAGATATGTGAAAATGAGATTTTGTATACACATAGCTGGATTTCTTCACTTATAAGCACGTAAGATATTTATCAGTTTCGACGAACGATCTATGTACAACGTAAATCATTCTAGGAATTACAAACGAAGAAAGATTAGAAAAGAGTGCAAACTTCTAGAAAAAGAAAAAAAAAGAAAAAGGAAGAATATTGTAAAAATTTGAAGAAATTTTTGAACTAGATATTTAATGACAATTTATAATTTGCATTTACGTAATGACGAATAATTAAAATAGCATTAAAAAGGAAGCAAATAAGGAAAGCAAATAATAAATTAATTTTTTCCAAAAATATCTTTTCTGTTTTCAATTTTAAAACAAAAGAATCGAATATCGTCTTATTTCGATCCATCGTCGATGATTAAAAATTACGTTTAAAATCGTGACGCTCGTGGAAAATCTTATCGTCACGATTTTTCTTAGGCCACGCTCTCCTGGGATACCGTGGCGCGAAACCGTTACGGATGCGTTCCCTCGAGACGTCGAGGAATAATTACGATTTCATTTCGCAACGGATAGACTCGGTTAAGAATTTTCTCGAGTAACGTTGTTGCTTGTTGTTGCTCGCTGTATACGCGAGAGCTGTGGTTGCTTGGATACCAAAGCAAGATGAAAGTTTGGCGCGGCTCGCGTGGGACGATAAACGCGATGCCGAACTTGGAGAGTTTCTGTCAGGAAGGAAACTTGAAATTAATTAACGGCTTTTATGCGGAATATGTGGGTTATCGTAAGGCGCCACACGGGGATAATAAGAGACGGTGGATAATTGGCCACGTTCCGTCCTTACGATTTCGAAACTTCGTTGAACGGAACTTCTAAATTGGTTCATTTCACGAATTAGCGACTAATTTACTTTGCCCCTTTGCCAATTTCCCCTTTACCTCCCAAGAGGGAAGTAAATTTTCATTCACTTATCGCCGCGCATTTACTCGATCGACGAAAATTCAACTCTGTTAATTTATCATTCTGTAAATCATTGATCAGATATTAATCTCTCTTCGTTACGATACACGTTTACAATGTTATTATTTCTCTTACAAAAAGACTTAGTTTTCAAGAAAATTTGGGTAACGTTAAATTTAATCTTTTCTTCAATTCGTTAATTAATCTCGACAATTAATCTCGCTATATAATCTCCAATAAATTTACAAATTCTCATCGATACAACGGTTGGCCTTTCGACAGAGCCTGCATCCTCAACCATACGAAATATATAAAATAGAAATAGAAGCTAAGAACAAGTAAAAAGGAAATAAAAAAGAGAAACAAATATTTAAGAAAGAGCGGAACAAAAAAGTTGCTGTTGTCATGCCTCGTAACCGTGACGACAACAACATTGCTTTCCCTTCTCTCCCCCCTTTAAAAACGTTCGTTTCTTTTAACGCGTGTTTCCAAGCCGCCGTTCGAAATCGCGTTCGCAACGGAATACGAAAACGCAGTGAACGGTCGCGACGTGACGTTTCCGCGCAAGGTATCCAGGTGAGATGAACGGATGATGCGCGTCGCGGTGGTGGCGTCCGCCATGGAAAATATGCAAAGCTCGTTGAAGTGGGCCGTAAATCATTCGCCTACGTAAAAAATGGTCGACTCGCGCGGAAATATTACGCGGGACTTTAGCGCGGGACTAAAGTGCAACACCTTCTTCGACCAGGGAAAATAAATTTCTAGTCAGTTTTGTACAGTAGATGAATCTTGAATATCTGCAAATTGTCTTTCCGTGTTTACACCAATGTACGTTCGTTGAAAGTAGGTTAGAAAAAATTTTAAGAAATCGTTGGAAACTTGAATATCGAGGTTTATTTATTAGTTAATTTTACATTGGATGGGCAATAGATCTTCTCACTATGTAATAATAAATTATTCAGAGTATACGATAATATTCGAGGAATAGATCAAATCTTTTCGTTTCATTTTTCAACAATCTGATTTTGCATCCAAAAATCCATAATTAACATAAATCTATATCCACGAGTAAATTTCATAGTAAATTTCATAGTAAATTTCAAGTATAATGTACATATATATATATTTCCTTTTTCTTCTTTCAATTATTTCAATTATATGTACATTCCTCTTCTGAAACCTACGCCACTCGCCACGATTCACACAAGTAGATGAATATTTAACGCAGCGTTCCAAGGTTTGTCCAACCTTGACCACACAACGCCTCCACTCTTTATCGAAAGAAATTTGAAAGGTCGTGGCTACGATAAATTTTTCACAATAATAATAAAACTGTCAGAAATTCGAGCGTTATTAATGATTGGCCTCAACGCTCGCGTTCACGAGTACGTTCCGGGTTTCTCGAAGGGAAGGTTTCAAGAAGTGTTATCGCCAAAAATATCCGGCAATCATCGAGAGGCATCTGTTTTCCAGTTCCCATACACACGTGGTTCCTCGTGGTGGAAATGAGAAGTGGGGACGAAAGTGGCTGCGCGAGAAGAAGGTATGCCCGCAATGTAGGGAAAACGAATAAAAATAACGGTCGATCCAGTCTGGAGACCGCTCTTTGTCCTGGGATGCTTATCATTCTTTCGACAAGTTCGCCTCGTCGACCAGGGAATTCCTAGTTAACGAGAAGTCGAACACGGCTGGCGTACACTTACATATTGGGGTACTTGTATTTCCACGCTTTTGCATCAGCAAACCCATTTATTTAAAGAAACTTTTTGTACTTGTGAAAACTGGGAAATTATTATTTTGAGTCGATTTTTTTTTGATGATAGATGAAATTCTTCTTCAAAATTCTAATAATTATGTATGTTCGTAAATCATTATATATTTAAAGAAAATCTATGGTGATATTCTATTGCACTTTTTTCAACGATTAACTACAGCGAAATTACTAGGTAATCTAGGCATGCTAGGGACTTCGGATTATCGAATAGAGTATATTGGATTATTGGAACTAGAGCGTTAGCTGCGTATAGAGAAAGGTAATATAACAGTGCAATTTGTTAATAAAAGTAAAGAAATAAAGAAATAGGATTAAATATATTTTATAGTAAATTTCTTCTTTTCTTTTGTTTTTGTTTAATAATTATATTTAATAATTAAATAGGATAAAATTTAATGCACGATTAATTAAAGGAGTTGTCTTATAGCGGAAAGAACTTTAAACATTAATTATACACGGATTGTGAAATTTTTCACAATCAAAAGGAATTCGAGGAAGCGGATCTCTTGCTTGAAAGTTTATGACGAAAGGTTTATGACTTTGGGACAGGAGACGCGAAGGTTTATGCCAGAAATCGTAACCATTTCTCCGCTTAGAATGTTACATTGTCCTTTCGTGCTTTGAATATAAATTATATCTTGTGATTCTACTCTGTGCGAATTTATTGCATCTTCTGCTTCTGAATATGATTAAAAGACAATAGTGTACTGTTTGTTAAATCTTTACATTAGATAGATTAGAAAGCATTAATCTACCATATTAATATTACTATTAGCATTTATAAAAATAAATGAATCTCATCTTCTTTCTTTTTCTTTTAAATAAAATAAATAAAATAAACATTTTTTTATTATACATGTATACAAAAAAAATGTTTCTTTTGATAAAAAATTAAACTCATTTTGAATTCTTTGTCTTCTTAATTTAAATACTTTTATTTAAAATATTTTTTTCAACTTGTCAGAATTGTCTAGAAAATATCCTACATATATAGGACATTTTTTATTTATTCATAATAAATAGATAGTATAAAATATTAATAAAAACATTAGCAAATATATAATAGAAATATAAATCATCCTCGGTTAATACTTTTTTCTAATCTGTTTCGTGTATAGACATTCCTTTTTTTTTCTCTCTCTTTCATACCTTTTCTCGTCACCTTCTATTTGCGTTCCAAATAGACAATTCGACGCATACATCTTCAAACAACGTTCAACTGTGATCGTTAGTTGTCACTTGACACCAATCACTCTAAAAAATGAACAAATTCCAACATGTAATTTTAAAAATTTCAACGATAGATTACATCATATAAAATTCATCTATAAATATACACATTTACATCTCAAAAGATATTCCATCTTTTAACAAAACAGGTTTCAACAGATTTCGAAGGAGAACAAAAGACAGACATCCCAAGTCAACAATTCCCAAAAATCACTCGCCACTCGCTCTTTAGCCACTCGTTGTATTCCTTGACCCTCTTAATCATTCTTAAAGAGAGATGCCGTTGAACCTTCTTCCGATTTTCTCGAGGTAAACTCGAGGGAAGGAAAAGCTTCGATTCGGAACACGTGCCAGTTGATGTCAAGCGGGCTAAAATTAAGCGGGAGAAGGGTCTCCTTCCCTTCTTCCTCTCCTCGTCCCTTCACCCTGAGTTACTTTGCCACATCCAGCTGGCAGCCGGAAGTGAACGAGTCGAAAAGAGAAAGAGGAACGCTTAGAGGAATAAAAGAGACACTTCGAGGGGTGCAAAACAGGGAGACACATATGTATATGTATATATATACACATATGTAGAAGAGTAGCGTTGCATTCGACTAGTGGCCTACTTTTATTTTTCGTTCGTTATTATTCCGCCAGTGGCTCCCTCTTGTGGCGTTCCGCTGTCAAATTCCCTGATCACCCATCGAGAATTCGATAAAAACTTGAATTCCATACGGGATACCGAATGTTCCGATTCGGAAAGGAACGATTCGTTCACCACGTGAGAAGCTGTTTCACAATTCAGGACTCGACTAGTTTTTCCAGACGGGTCTTTCTGACTTTTCTTAGATTTTGAAGATTCAATGGGCGATTCGTTTTGTCAGCCAGATGTAGTAAATCGTGTTTGTTGTGATCGATAGATTTATTGAAATAAAATTAAACTTTAATTTTTCGTATCTTTCGATAGGTTTTATTATAGCGTTCCTAATTTTTAGAAATTTTCATTGATTCGTTGCAAAGGAATAAAAATATTTCACGAGATCTGAGATAAATTCACGGGAAATAAATTGATTAATATTAACTTCGATCTCATTTTGGAATTAATGACAAAATAAAATTTCAAATGAAAATATATTCTATAATTTATTTAATAAATTCGAGCCGATGATTGTATTGGTTTTCGTCCGAGATTTACGAGGAATCGATAGATTTGTACAAAAAGTGAAAGCTCGAGTTTCGTTCGAGGATCCACAAGGTCTTGGCTTGAAAGGAGAGCCACAAGAAAGCCGTGTCTTTCTCATTGTTTGGAAGGATATTGAGAAAAAGCAGACCTACAAAGAGAAGTACGACTTCTCTATAGGGAGTCCCATAAAAATGACTTTAACCTTCGAATCCATTGAACCTGTTCAACCAGATCGAATGATCTTCTGTGGTGAGATTTCGATTTGTTTTCAATGGATACATTCACTTTTGGAAGTTTAGACAACTGGAATCTTTCGTGTCAAAGGAAGTGTATTAATCGACAAGAGACCTTTATTCATGGATGAAATCAGAATATAAATATCTAAAAATTTCTGTTATATCTATTATAATAATAATTAAATTTTAAACAATATTAATATTCCTCTCTACGCAATTATTATTCACAACTGTTTCTAAATTTTAATTTAGAAAAATTTTTAACAAAAAGAATTTCTCTTATTTCTTTTCACAAAATGAAAACTTCGAACCAGTATGAAGCAACTGATCTTCAACGGATTCTCAATTGTAAATGGAAGAAAAATTCCTTTCCCCCTCAAACTGCGTAATTTCGATTCACTGAAGTAGTCGAGCGCGTCACGAACGCATCGAAGGCACGAATCATCACGTGACGCGTTCCTCTTAGGCGACGAACAGGAGGAAGAGGGTACAGGTGACCAGGTTCATGCCTCCTGTCCTGAGCACGAACCGGGCAGGAACGCGCGTTACAGCAGATGTAAATGTATGTATATGTATACCGCGCACGCTTCCACTGGTGGCCCGCGAGTTATCAGGTGTTTCCCTCGACCAACGGACCGCCAGCACCTGCTGCAGGTACACACGTTGGAAATAGAGTCAACGTACGATGCCCGACCACGCGAAACCACTTTCAACGCTCCATTCCTGACAGTCTGTGCACGTGTTCTTTTTCGCGTCCCTCTTCTTCCAATTACACCAACTCTGTCTTCCGTTTATATGTACGGATTGTATACGATTGTCGAAAAAAACCCACGATCAGAGAAACGAAGCGAGAGAGAGCCCTTTGACAAGAATTATCACGATGTTGTCGCTACTGTGTGAATTTGAATGAATTTTACCGTAATATTTTTCAGAGGATAAAAGAGAAAAGGTGACTTTTTTCCAATGGATCTACGCTTTCCTTCATTCCAGAAGAATTTTTAAGTTTATCACAAGAGGTTAAATTGTGGAGGAAACGCGAGATTTGTAGAGCTGGAAAATTTTCCAAACGAGTGTCCATTTAGCGTTCGATCGCTATTGCCGCCAAGAGAACTTGTAGAGGGTAGCGGGCAAAGGTTGGTCGAGGATCGAGGGGGAGGGGTGGTGGTTGGTTTGATCACGCGACGGCGACCAACGAGAGCCAAGGTTATTGACATCTTCTCTGTATGCAGACCCTGAACGTGTACAAACCCTAAAGGTATCCGCTCGTTCCTTTTTGCGCGTATCGTGTCAGCTTGTGGATGGATAAGCATTTCGCCTTGGGTGTCGAAAGGTATGAAGGTATATTGGGAGGAGCTATGTAGATAAATGGTTTTTTTTACTATCACAAAGAAACGATACAGTGTCGAATTTGTTTGGACAATTTTAGTCATTCGTTCGCTTGTTTTCAAGATATCTGTGATTGCTGTTCGATTTATCTTTGTAGAGAATTGTAACAAGAACAGAAAACAATTCCAATTAAAATTTGTCTGTTATTATATAATTCCAGAAATAATATTTATAGGCAATAATTTTCTGTACATTTTGTAGAAACGAGGAGAAGATGTGAAATAGCTTTCTAATTCTATTACACAATAAAATCTATCTATGATGATGGTTGAGTATAAAATATTTCTTCGCATCCTAAAGTACTCTGTATATCGCCTTAAGCCTATTCTCTTCTCGACAAAAATACTTTTCTCTTCTCTATAGACAACGATAGACATCTCTATCCTTACGGAAATCTCGTCGCGTGAAGTCGACGGCCAGAAAAGAGTTCTCGTACGTAGAAGCATCGTAGAACGACAGACGAGATTCTCGTATACTTCTTGGCATCGAAACACAGCGTGCAAAGAGAAGTTTTCCAGCACGAACATCACGCTTGCTTCACTTCACCACCCTTTAATTACGCGGCCACTAATTGGCAATTTATTCATCGGCACCGTGATGCCATTATGTACGGCGTCTCTCTTTCTCTCTCTCTCTCTTTGTCGGCGTCATGCGTCTCGACGACGTGTCCCTGAACAAGTATCAATTTTTCCATCGAAAATTTACATGAATACCTCTTCTCCTTTAATTTTTTATTTATTGCTAATAGTATCGTTTTGTCGATTATTGTGTCGATATTAATTTTTTAAATAAATTTAACTTGACGTGTCGTCGTCAATTGCTCCTTTTAAAGATTATTGTTAGGAATTTTAATTTCGCACTAGATCTTTCCTTCTAGAACAAAATTAAATTGTTTACAAATAAACATCCTCGACTCTTTCTTTTTTCTACCAAGATAACTTTGTACAAATACGTTGAATTTGTTCCCAAAGATAATCATCGTAAATGGAACTCGAATATCTAACGTTTACCTAACGTTGTACAAATTTGCAATAATATTCAGAAATGCGGCACGAGTGTGTTGACGATGATATCCGAAAGGCGGGTGTTTCAAATAGCATTCAAGGGGGGAGCAGACAACTGCATTGTGCCCGCCTCACAATGATGAAAGCGATCGAACCTTGGTTCGATTCCGGGGAAACGAGGCTTTAATTCACCGTAAATGAAGTGTCTTTCAGGCTGACAATAGCGGTTATAGGGATCGGTGCAAACACACATTTCGCGTGGTATTTCCACCCCTCCTCTCGAGAGAGGGTGCATAATACGTATCCAGGCTTAATTATCGCGCGTGCCGACCCACATTCTTCCCTTCGTTCCACTTTCCAAGAGTCACGGATCCATGCGCGATTCAAGAAAGTTTCCCCTCCATCCACGGGATTTGGAACGGCCTCTTTCCGCCGATTGTATAACCACGAGGCGAGCCATTGTGTCTTTCTAATTACGATCAATGCCCCCGGTTGTGGAAAACCTTTGTTAACCGTTCCTCGCCAATGCGACACGTTCACTTCGCGAGTTCGCGCTTCTTTGTTCTTTTGTAGATCTCGCGAGATTGCGGCTTACTTTGGAGGATTTTTAATTTATTCGATCGATGGATTGTTATTATTCTCTTTTGAATGTGAAGATAGTGTATCTGCATAAGAGAGATAATTTTGATGGAGAATTTCTATGTTTAATAAAATTAGAACGTGTTGAAAATTTAATTAAAATATTTTTACTTGCAATGAATTTATGTCATGAACGAATGGCTGTACTTAGAGTACATAAGCACGGCCAGCGTGTATTTGAAAATTAATCCATACTCCCACGTGTCATAATATATGTCAATCTATTAATCCAATGTAATCTCACGCTAAATCGAAAATTAGTGAAAATATCTGTTTTACTTTGCTAGCATACACATTACCACAACTATAAACATCGTTATATATAATATATAAAGTTAATAATTAATAAACTTAATTTCAATAATATTTAAAAAAAAGGATCAGAAACAAGGTAAAGAAGATAAAGAAAAAGAAAAAAAGCACAAAAATATATATATATTATAAATAATAATCTCTCGGGACTTTCCTGGCTTACCTAGCTGAAATATTCAAAGAACGCAGGGCCAAGAAGGAAATTCCGTATTCCGCAACCTGACGCCGGCTCACGCGTGGCGAATGTCGTTATTTGGAAGTGCGAAAGCAGCGTTGCAAGTGTTCCATTCCTACGTGACTGAAATTTCGTTCGGTCGAACCCCCTCTCCTCCCCCCCATATTTCATGGGGTGGCGGCGACCCTCGATGCAGAATTCATCGGACCGTAACTCTTTACTTTTTGGAGAGAGAGAGAGCACATGCCGGCTGCTACACGGTATCTTACGAACACGATTATCGCCG
>NW_006263630.1:260121-267421 GCF_000469605.1 Apis dorsata | reverse complement strand
CCTCGTCGTGGAATTGTCACGTGTTCATTTTCGCAGGCCAGCTAGCGCACCTGGTATTGTTGTTGTTGTCGTTGGAAGTTTTGCCGCGTTGGAAATCGCGATGCGGTTAGTAAAAGTTATAATGTTTCTTCATCGATTGAATTGTCGACGAGTAGTTTTTAATGTAACGTTATTGCAATTCAATCCCATTGTCCCCTTATTGGATTATTTATATCTCGATAAATATTTATAATACTGTAGATTGATAGAATCGAATTTGTCTGCAAAAGTATATTTATATGGAAATTTATAAATCGAATTCAATGGAGTGATATTATTATTTATTGGAACGTTTTAAATTAAATCTTGTAGAGTTTCACAATTTTCTTGTGAAAAGTTTGCTCTCTTTCTCTCTCTCTCTCTGTTGTGATGATATTGCGAATAAATCTGGAGAAATAATTTGACGCATAATGGAGTTTAGAAGTTTCGGAGGAGCGAATACACCTGGCATGAAAGGAGATGTGTATATAAAGTTGAAACTAGTTACAGTAGAACTTGAATCTAAACTTTTATTCATATGCAAAGTAACATTGTGCAGAGTGTCTGTATAATAATATCGATCCGTAAACTTCTCTCTATAGTTCTCGTCTCAATCGTTGCTCAATGTTACTTATGAAAGATTTTCATAAAAGAAGTATCGATATATTGATTAAATATTTATCTTATCGAATCGAATAATCGAAATAAAAATATTTAATGTATTTTGCAAATTGTTGAAAAAATTAATCTTTAACCTTTCGATAGAGATCGATAATTCTAATATTAAATGAATCTCTCGTTCTCTGAATCGATCAGGATTCGCGGCGCGTACCTTGCACATCAGCTTCCATTCCTTCGAAACATAATAATAATCATCCACTCGAGTGCGCATCAAATCAAGCGTTATTGCAACAAGTTTGCCAGGAAATGATCATTATCGTTTATCCTTCAAATTCCAAACGAAAATCAAATCATCGTCCGCCAAGCGTATAGGTATAAAATTCGTTCCAGCCGTAAGTATTTGCCGCGCCAGTGTATATTCGACGCGATGAACCTTACGCCACGAGGTGCACCACATGTCGGAACCCCTTCAAGTGCTGATATCTAAACTGATGGTTATAGCACAAGTGTGTCGATATTGCGATTTTCATTTCGACCCAAGGGTCCCACCCTTTTCGACCAGGGTGTGTGTGTGTGTATACACACCCTCCAAAATCTAACGGGCATTGTAAATCAAATGTACTGAAAAACAATGTGTGCGCTTTATTGTGCTCTACTCTCTCGAAACGTTTCAGCGTCGAACAATTGAAATTATGCGCTGTTGATTTTTTGCCTCGATTCCTCTGGGGATTATTTTTTTAAGAAAAATTGTTATCGAAGATATTCTTTTTTTTTTTTTTTTGATAAATATTTTCTTTAGAATATATTGCTAATTTATAATTAAATTTATCTTTCAATAAAATACGTTTCTTTTTTTAATTATATTTACAATAGAATCTTGGTGATGTAATTTGTTATTTTTCGCGTAAGGATCTTTCAGAGGATTAAACTTGATTTTTGGAGCAGTTCTCGGTAAACGAAAACGTTTCTCATGCCCTCAGGAGAAATTTCTTAACGAACTAAGTAATTCCGCGGAACACCGGTGGAAAAATATTCTAACGAACTAAAGCGTACAATGTATTCAACCGGAACAAGTTCTTTAACGTAATTAAGGAACTCTCTGTTTTCCACGAGAGAATATAAAATTCCTCCCGTGTTACGCATTATCAACACGAATTTTTCCTAAGGAAATTACCTAAGTCTTTTAATATAAAAAAAGATGTTATATAAAATTTTTTCTGACTTTCTTCTTTTTTATTAAGTATTCCCGAGTTAAAATTTAATTTTTTCCAAAATCACAAAATAAAGTAGCATATATCACGTTAATTTAAATTTCTTTTTAAAAACAATTCTAAAATTATAATAAAATTATGTTTGAGATTATTTTAGAACCTTTGTTATTTCTAAAGAGAAGAAAGCCAGTTTAAATAATCGGTGCTAATCTCGTCATTTCTGAAAAGAAAATCCATCTCAAACAATCGTGGAAAGGTGTTAAATCAATTCTTCGCAAGGTCAGACTCTACTAATCGCTGGTGCAAACGCGAAAGAACGAGTGCGAAAAGTACAACGATCTCTCTTTCTCTCTTTCTCTCTCTCTCTCTCTTATATACGGTTATTACAATAAAAATACAGTTACATGCTTACTAACAATTCCATTTTATTATATGAGAAACAATCACAGATTCATCTATAACCACATTGTTCGCATAATAAAAAAATTCACCTAATTCCCATTTAATCAGCTATAAATTTTCAATTATAAAGCACCATTGTACTTTTATTCCATCTATTCACAAAGGTTATAAATTTGAAAAGAATTATTATATATTCTCTTTCTTCGGGAAGAATACGAGGGGAGAAGAAAGAAACAAAGAATAAATTTCAAAAGTAATAAAACGTAGTGGCGCATCCTTAATTATTCTTCAAGCATCGAATATACATTGGCGACATAACGTGATCTCTCGAAACTGCACAAAAGATATTGCTCGACGCAACGGATGTTTCATCTTCCTGCTTCTTGCCAGCAGGGGAAGAGAAAAAAGGAGAGAGAAAGAGAGAAAGAGAGAGAGCATTATCCGAGTATAAAAATGTATCGCACTTGAGCATAATGCTGCGAAATCGTGCAGGTAACGAAAGTTGAACAGATGTTGGATAGTTCTTTGAAGGGCGCTGTCTTTGAAATGTCGATCGTATTGTCGCTCGGGAATAATGTCTGTTGTGGTTTGACAGTGAACGCGCGGTCCGTATGAAAGGGACTTAAATTGCGAGTGAATGGATAGGAAATTATAGCCGGTGTTTTTGTTTCACCGGAACATCGATCCTCGCGTGTTTTCCCCTCTATTCTCGCTCGATACTCACTCGTCGAATAGAATTCAATTGTGCGAGAATTGAAGATTTTTGAATTTGAATTGATTGGGGCAATTGATCGACAACTTTTTTCTTTTAAAATTACGGGATTAATTATTAAAATTAGATTGGGTTTTCTTTTTTTTTATTATCGTTTGAAGAAGTTTGGGAGAGACTAGAAAATAAGATTAATAATTTTTGCAAAAAGTTTTTGGTTAAAACTTTTTTTGGAAATTTTAAAATTTTTTTTGGGTATTTTATTGTTTTGAACAAATTGTTATTTTAATAACATTTTATTCTAATATCGATACGATTTAATAAATTTTAAATCACGTGCATTGAAGATCATTATTTTTCCGTGTTGGTTAAATAAGAGATTTCTGTCTTTAATCGTATATATGTACTTTGAGTAAAATACACTTCGATGCACATTAAGTTAGAAATTAAAAGTAGGATTTAACGATGTCCAAAACGATTACGCGCTTTATTGAGTTGGCCATACGAGAAACAGAAAAGAGTCGAACGACAGAAAATCGCTATACGCTTCTCGATGAAATGAAATTGTCCATTCGAAATTCTCGATCGATATTTCACGTTTTCTTGGCGAACAGCGGTCTCGTAAATCTAAATCGTTGATAGTAGGAGATTAGACGAGTTTAAGAGGATGAAGGGATGATCTGCTTAAATGGAAGTGAGGGTACTGCAAAGGGTTCATCCCTTCTTTCATTTGTCAGATTTACTTAATTCCATAATTAATTTTGATTGTTTGTATAGCATCTGCATTTCTAATAGGATAAAATATATATTGGAGCATAATTTTTATTCAACGAAATTTATTTTATACAATTTTATTTTATTTTATTTTTGAAATTCACTTTTATTTGTTATTAAGTATGAAATTATTTTGAAAAAAATATCTATAGTTTCTAATATTTATAATTTGCTGTTTCCAAATTAATATATCAATATTCGTCGATGATATATCATCGAATAATATCGAGAGAGATAATAATATTTTTAAAAGAATAATGCAAATCTTTTAACAATTATAGTAGCTAATTCAAAAAGATTAGGAAACAGCGATTCAATTTATATCGATCGAATGGGATCAATCTTTTCAATAATTCTTCAATGAAGGGATACTCAGAAGTTTATAAGAATGAAGAGTTAGATCCAATATTAAATCTAGTTGAACTATGAATAGAGTTAATAGGAAATAGTTTGTGGTCTGTGGGCCAGTCGGTCTCGAGTCCACGCCGAAACGCGGATTGGATCCTGTCCAGAGAAATTTATCCCAGAATAAATAGAAAGCAATCTGGGTCATTGGATGTGAAACGAAAACATTGATACATATTTGCGCATGATTCTCCCAAATTCGTACAAAAGAATAATCTTTCCTTTACACGTGAAACAATTTCATTGCTCGTATAATACTTACAGATTACTTACAGTTACGAATTAATAAGATTAATAATATCGAAAGCGAGCATGATTTAATATTTCGTAAAATAAATCAATTAATTTTACAATCTCGCATAATAATTTTTTTTCGAACACAATTCGAACTCGAGGCACACTTTCTCTTCTCTACAAATGTAACGATTGAAAGTACGCTTTAGATATAACATATCCGAGGTAATAACGCTTTAAGCTGAAGTGAAATTGCTCCACGTTTGAAGTGACACTTGAGAAGGTGGCGCCTAATGGCGTGTTTGCATATTACACGTGGAAACTGGGCACCGGCTTATCGCGTAAACTTTGTATAAATGCCTGTAAACAGGAAAATTATACCGGAACGTGTCTCAGATTAATTTCGAAGATTATTCGCGTTTAATGGTTGGCCACGTGAACCCACGTCGCTACGCGGTCCGTTGCGAAGGCGTGCGTGAGCGGATCATTAGCGTCAAGAAAGAAGAAAGACGCGACGGATTTATATATTTATATCCGCGCTATCAGCTGTTTCAACTTTTCATTTAACGTTAAATTAAAAGATACAATATTCTCCCATCCTTCGTTTCGAATAGAGATTTTACTCAAAGTCCAAGTAATTAACTTAAAAATCTCCCTGAATATTTTCCATTCACTTCGATAAAACTATATTGTATTATTAAATTTCCAATAAGAAACGCTATCAAGAAACTTAATCACTTATCACGAAACAATCCATTACCATATACCTGTTACGCTTCAAAGATTTAAACTTGCGCTCGAAGCAGTCGTATTTTCGTCAAACGTTAAAAATTATAACGTTTCCTTCCAGAAAATACGATCGAGCAATCGCGATTGAAAAAGTGGTGGCGTATACACGTCACGTATATACACGTGAATCCTCCAAATCTGACCAGATACCATTGTGCAAGCAAGCGCGCCTGCTAACTAAAACGATATCTCGTACGAGATAGCCAAAAACAAACTACACGGTATTGCACAGATTATCTCTGGCCGTCGTCGTTCTTCTCGACGCGAGAAGAGGGGGCGAGAAGAACACGCGAGACGCGATACCAAGTTTTCAAGAGGCTAATTCGATCTTGATAACAAAAAAAAAAAAGGAAGAAAAAAGAGAAAGAGATGCACGGATCCTCGAAGAAAGACAACACGAGAAGAAATACGCGTATTTCACTCTCTTTGTCTCTCTCTCTCTCCTTATTCCATGGTCGATATGCTTCCATTGGTAATTAAGGTTGTCGGGCGGAATATCAGGGTGTAGTTGAGCAACGGTTGATCGAGCAACAACAATTTCGGTGTACGCTAATTAGGATCGTAGACGCAACCGAAACTTGCTTTTTATCGATACCGCGGGGATCAGGATCATATTTCTGCGCGTAGGAAGCTTTACAACCGCTTCCCTTTCCGGGATCGAACTGCATCTGCCCTCACCGCCGTCCGTTCCTCCTCCATTCCCATAATACAATAACCGTTGATTCCACGTTTCGTTGAATGGGCGTTAAAGGAGTGAAGTAAAAGGTTCCTCCCTTTTTTTTTTCTCTCCTTTTCTTTTTCTTTCTTTTTTTCTTCTTCTAAGGGGACTATTAATGCAGCCCCTAGATGTCACTACGGGATCGATACGTTCACGTTGTTCGAATGGTGAGAAATGCAGCGTAGGAGGGTTTTTCAAAGATTGAACTTCAAAGAAAATAGTAGCGTAGGAGAGTGCACGCTCGAGAATATTTTACGAGAGATCGAAGTTGTAAAGGGACTTACTTACGTATATTAAAATAAGTATATTGAAATTTATATTGAAGTTGGTATCGGAAAGGAGGAAAATTTAGCTCTCTCTAAAAACGAACAAATGGAAGGAGAGAAAATAATAATTTTCTTAAGCGAAAAGGGAACAAAGAGGAAGAGAAACAGATTTCATTTGCCTTGGTTGAAAAATTTCACGCCTCGGTCACGAATCAACTCTGGCAAAGAGAATATTCGTAAATTTTCGCGCCACCAATCGATCTATTCTCGGTCGAATATCGATCGAGGACAAACTGTGCCATGCTCAGACGCACAAGAGCCGTCTAAACGCGGCCGATATCTTGGTTACAAAGCACGTACGGGGGCTCCCACAGTTCTTACATCCTGCACATATATCCGCGCATCCCTTTTCCTTACATATTCCACTCCAACTCCGGGAATTCGTCTCGAAGGGAGTCTGAAGTGAGTCTCTCCTCGAGCCGGATGAACGAGTGCACAATCCGACGTCTACTCAGACCACTCGAGCCAAATTGGATCAGTTTGCCCGATTAGTGGGCTGAGAATGCGATTGACAATCGTGTGCGGCTGCCAATCTTATCAGGTGAATGTGTACGAGAAAATGTGGAATCACTTTTTCAGATTCCTTCTTTTTTGTTTGATTTGGGATAAGTGATTGAATTTTTTCTTTTACTATTAATATTTGTTTTTTGGTAGATATTTGAAGATATTGGGTGTTGCCTTCGAAACCACGGTGATTAGAGATTTCAAAATTTTAATTTCGTTGTAAATTGAATAGATTAAACAAAAAAAGCAATTGAGCGATTTTTAAAATTTATTTCAATCTGGAAGCGCAATTCTTCTTCGTCGTCTCGATGACAGGTTTTTAATATTCAAACCTTTGGAAAGTGATTTTTTTAAATCGAGTTTTCCCACCCAATCACAGAAACTTATGCTATATTCGATATATCCGAACATTTTGCATTTGACACGGTATTACACGAGTAAATATGTAGTTAACGCTAACTCAAGTAGGCAAGAAGTAATCCCGTTAAGGCTTCTCGAGAATCTAGCACGTTGTCTTTTTTCTTTTTCCTTTTTTAAGATTAAAAAAATCCACTATTAATATATTTTTCATGAAAATTAATTCAATCAT
>NW_006263630.1:259548-259810 GCF_000469605.1 Apis dorsata | reverse complement strand
TATATATATATATATATTATAAATTAATTGTGATTTTAATATATTTGTTTCAATTATTGTTAAACGAAATAATTTCCCACGTATTCGTTATTTTTAACTCGAATTTACAATGACTCAAATTTGTACAACTCGAATGCATTTATAAGATAATTTGCTTTCCTTCCAAACTTAATTCGCTCTTTCTTAATCGTCCACTTGATATCCCATATTTATCGACGAAATTAGATTATACTATTCACGTTGATGTAAGAAACTAAAAAAA
>NW_006263630.1:258931-259466 GCF_000469605.1 Apis dorsata | reverse complement strand
AGAAAGAAAAAAAAATACGCGAAATATTCGTGGTTAAAATTTGTCACTTTTACCCGAGGAAGCACGTGTTAATTTCGGTGTCGTGGAGGATATCAAGGTGTCCCGGGTCGTAGCAGCCGACATCAATAAGTCCCGACGACTCGGGTCACACGATGCGATAAGAAGGATTCGCGAGTCATGAAACTTGACGCTAACAAGTACTGGTTCTAGCGATCCGATACCGCTGGGTCGTGGAACTCGAGAGCAAAGAGATCGTGGGAGCGAATATCCATCGACCCGGGGCTCGATATTGATTCACTTATTGTTGGGACTGTTCGACCCTCGATACGATGTTGGGACTTGCCGATCGGATCGTTGGTGTACGATTTTCTTTCAGTACAAAAAAGAAAATGAATGAAAATTACATTAGTATTTTTAAAACGTGAAATTACCTTATTGCTTCGTTCTGAAAAATGAATTTATTAAATTCGAACGACTCGTACGTCATACGTTTAAATATTTCTATTTTTACAATTCAATTATTACAACTCGAAAT
>NW_006263630.1:256143-258393 GCF_000469605.1 Apis dorsata | reverse complement strand
ATAATTTTGTAAAAATTAAATTTTTATCATTCTTTTGAGATTTTGTATTTTATCAAGATTGATCGTATTTCATATTGTACAATTTAATTTTACAATATTAAAGAGAAAATTAATTTTAAATTAAATTTTTATCATTCTTTTGAGATTTTGTATTTTATCAAGATCGATCGTATTTCATATTGCACAGTTTAATTTTACAATATTAAAGAGAAAAGATTTTCTCGTCAACTGCGTAAACCGTATTTAAAGTGTTGGCTCGTATCGATACTCGTGGCGGAGAGAAGAAACACTGAAAGCGCTGATGACGTCTTCGACAAAGAAGAGCCGAGAACCAGTCGAAAGGTTTTTTCACGAAATATCCGAGGAACTGGTCTCGCGGAGTTACGAGCTGATACCTTATAAACCGGATACACGTCACGTCGTGTCAACTCTCCGAGTATCGACGGTTGTACACGGGGATGCATGCAGGTTCAGTAGCCCCCGTTCGGTTCGAGCCAAGAACCGTAACAAAACCTGCAAGTTTAATTGCATCGCGAGTACTCAGTTTCCCAAACGAGCGACCACACCGACGAACACGCTCACCAACCACTTCTCAGAAATTCTTAATTACAAGGTCGGTGATAATTGCCGGTTTACCCAGCGTTGAATCAATCGCTGAATTTCGTAACAAAGTACGATTTCGTAACGAGGATAATTTGATTTCGCGTGATCTCGAATCCTCCGCAAACTAAACTTTTACTTTTAATTTTAATTGTCGTTTTAAAAGATTTTTCTTTCTTAGAATATTTTGAATTTTCGAAAATCAAATCGATCCCCACTCGCGTAAGATCCTCAATTTTATCGATTAGATTAATTTCCAATTCTCAACAAGCCTGATAATGTATCTATCACGATGGTATATTAAGTGTGGAAAAAAAAAGAAGGTGAATTAGAAAGTTTCTTAATTTTCATTAATTTTGGAAATTGATTCTATCGCCCTCATTTCATCCCGCTAAATATTTTCAATTTTCGGAACAACTTTCCAACCTTCTCGACGCACGGTGTGCGATAAATTCAATATTTTTTCCAACCGCGGTTTAATAGGAAACCTAAATCACTTGGATGCATTTCCATGCAGGTTACACTATGTACTCGGAATTTACGATTAAGCGATACGAATCTTTGATATCATCATCTTCTGCGAGATTTAACTCGCTTACCAGGCTGAATTTATGACAGGATGCTCGGGCGATTTGAAGTGCAATTTGAATCCTTGGATTAAGTATCGGTAACGTTACCTTTATCTGTGGAATGTGTTTATAATACGGGAATATTATAAAAGCAATGAGCGTAGCGACATGTGATAGTAAGAAATGAGTCATTCGAGCAAGTAGCATTAAATCTGCTTATTAAGCCTGATTTCCTCATATTTATGGATCAGGGATGGTTAAAGCGCGCGTAACCCGTATATCGGTAGCGATAACTTAACTCTTTGCAACAAATTTAACGCGGTCGAACTATGCAAAGAACGCGTTACAGTTTGATTGCGATTTATTAATTGTAAATCGTTCAGAGATACACTCCTTCCTAGATCTCATCTTTCCATTCTTTAAAATTTTTTTCAAATTCTACAAACATCCTTAAATTAATTTTCCTTATAATTTTAAAAAATATATAAATTTCGTTACCTTATTTCTTATTTTTAATTTTTTCAAAAAAACTTTTCAAAGGATTCTTTCGTAAATGTTCGATAAAAATTTCGAATATGTTCTTTATCGTGAAAAAAAGTTCGTAAGCGACGTAGAGAAAATAAACAAGGGAAAAAGTGAAATTATCGAGAAGTTCTATCCGGCACGTGCCACGACACGACTATAATTATTACGTTTTATTATTCGATCTGTTGTTTATCCGAGGCATTCACGGGGCGCGCTCGAAACAAGGACAGGCTGTGTACACAGGCGTTGGATACGTAATTTACGCGACGTCGTTAGATGGGCCTATCGGGTTTATTTTAAGTGAAGAAGAGCGTTTGTTGTCTCAGCACGGATCGCGCGCGAGATCCCCCATGTTCTTTCGCGTTTCTTCTGCACTTTCTCTTTCCCCTTTAACCGCAGCCCGTGGTTTACGTTTCAACCTTACTGCCGTCCCAAGATTTCGCCGAGATACGTTTTATAGCCCTTGAAACGCACGTTTCGTGATTGACATCCGGGATATACCGGGAGATCGGCTATTTTTGACACGAAACCAATAGTCCATTCGACTCTTTCCTTC
>NW_006263630.1:253199-255951 GCF_000469605.1 Apis dorsata | reverse complement strand
TTTTTTTTTTTTTTTTTTTTGATATGAGCGATTCGAAGTGATTTTTCAACATTGAGGATAAAGTTATGGAAATTAAAGATTCGGTGGATGAGATCTTCTTAGAAGTTTCGTGATCAATAGAGCTTGTTATTTGCTATATTGTGTCAATTTGAATGCTTTATTTTTGCGAAATTTATAATAGACAACGCGAATAAATTAATTTAGAATGTTTTTTGTTTTTCTTTGCCCACCTGTTGCACTTTTATTTCTTTCAGTTTTTTGCGAGTTCGACTCGATAAATAAATAAATAAATAAATTCTCAAATATTCGTTGAATCAAATACTGAAATGGGAAATTGAAATTTTATCACAAAAATCCAAGGATATAAAATGTAGAAAATTTGTGAAAGGTAACTAAAGGTACTAGCTCACAATTGAAATTGATTCCAAAGTTTGGAATCGATGGAATACACGGCGACAATGAATCCGAATGAATCGAGACTCCATTGCGACGAACAAATCCGAAAACCTGTTGTTACACCGAGCTACAATTAAACTTAATCCGCGTTACAAGCGTAACTCGCACGTTTCGTACACGCGGGGAATGCTGCAAGTGCAACGTTCGACGCCGCATAATCACGCGATCTTAAGAGCATTCGTGCGTTCGCCTCTTCTTCGTTTCCTCGTAAATTTCCTCTTGTGATTTTCTCCATTAGTGTTAATCGCCTCGGGTAATTAGCGATTAGCTTAAGAAGCGGGTATCGCCTCTTGTTGGAAACAAATTAACCAATTAGGAATCGATTGGTGGAAGACTTGGCGCTCGAATGGAAGAGAAACTTACCACTCGATGACCCCGAGAAATCTTCCTAGGAATTAATTTCCTTTCCCGCTCTTCGCATTTCTACACGAATGGATAATAAGCCGAATGCAATCGGCTTTGTCCCGCACGCGAGAAGAATAAAAGGAATGTGAAAATTTATCGACAAAGAGAAAAACCTATTCGAATACTCGACCGACTCAAATATTAATTCATCCAAAAAAAGGAAATCCCTTTTAACCAATCTCCCGATTTTCGTCTCATCGACCCATTCCATCCCCCCTTTATTCGCACCACGAAACGCGCAGCTATATATTGGCATAACTATAAACGAATAGTCTCTCTTGGAATCGAGGGTCGTAAAAAAGATTTCGCAATTCGCCGATAAAGCATCAAGGCGCAAAATCTAAAAAAGCTGACGACTCGTCGTCGTAAATGGCAGCCATGTACGGATCTGTCGTCCGTTCCACGCACGATACGCACATTCTAGAACCCGTTGCAGCGACAACGAAGGTGTGCAGCCCTTCCCGTCACAAACTTTTACGCGATTCACCGAAAAAGAGTCGATCGATTAAGCGCCGTTTCGAAACCAGCCGCGTCGTTAACTCGCGATCGCGTGCACGGTTATGGCTCGTGGCGCACAGGTTGTGAATATCATTCGTGGAAAAGCCGTGTTCTCCCTTGGGCGTTGCGATGCCCATCCTCTTCGTCCGCGTTTGGCACGAAGCGCCGGGTTGACGGCTTCCGAATCAGGATTTTTCTTCCTCGAAGCTGTTTAAATCCGCATCCCATAGCGGGGAATACGTACGAAAATGGATTAATCTCCAAGATGGAGAATTTCCCCCAGCTCATACGTTTTCATACTCGACTCGAAAAGAGTTTTCGATCGTTTTAATCCTCTTTTCAAGAACTTTTTTCGATCTTCTTCCTTTTCCCCGACTTGTATATGTATATTAATAAATCATATGAAAACGCACGGATCTAAAACGCACACAAGCTCGCAATGACGATCAATACGGGTGAATACTACGATGGAGGAGAGGAGAAGAAAGAGAGAGAGAGAGTTTCGTTAACGTTCGATCGGATGAAAAGGGCCGTGGATCCGTTTTGCGGAACGACAACAATGCGAACCGTGGACCAAGTGGCCGGGCTGCACGGCCATAAACATCGCATCTGCCATCCGGTTTTATCTTTCTGCGCTCTTTTTAATCCGATCCTCTCCGCCCGATGGGGCGGGTAGCGAAAACGGCAGACGCGGTCCAACCCCCGTGATTGCGGCCCACCGAATGGTCAGCTGCAGCTCCTATGCAAAATCGTTGCTCGCGTTATGCTCCTTCCTTTCGAAGGAAGGGTTGAAGTGTATCCAGGGGTTCACCCTTCTCGTTAATTACGTTGATGTCTTTTTTTTTTTTCCTTTTTCATTTTGAGTTTGTTCGAAGCGAAAGCTTCGTTCCTCGGGGAGCTCGTTTAACGGATGATGAGGATGATGATGATTACGATTGGACAGGTGGCGCACAGTTTGATTGTTCATCGGTGTTTGTTTCTCTTTGACGAGAAGAAAAATATTCAATTGTTATTTGAAACAGGGATTGCGAAATTATTTCGTGGCTATGAAATGTGACAAGCAGTCACAGAGATATCGATCAACCACGTTTTGAATTTGTTTATTACAGTTTATTAAATTGTTTCTTTTTCTCCGTCTTGCGGCAGATCTTATTGGAATTATAATTTAAAATTTCTTCCAGAATAATTTAATCGTTGTAATAGATAGAGTCTATTAAAATCCTCGAACATAAATAAACATAAACACTTTATATTAAAGACGAACTATTAAATCAATTCTTCATCACCAAAACATCACCGATTCCACGGTCATCGCAAATCTTCACCTTATATTAGAGTTCAATCAAACACTACTAAATAAATAACACCTTTAAAATCAAGATCGAATATCCAC
>NW_006263630.1:252332-253138 GCF_000469605.1 Apis dorsata | reverse complement strand
GGGAAAAAAACGATAATAATTTGAGAAACTTCTTCCTATTTTTTTTTTTTTTTTCACGATCGACTTCTTCCAGTAATGGATCCATATGACTCGTCCACTCGTTATCCATTAGACTAATCGCGCCGCTCGCTGAACCATTAACTAAAACACACGGGAAGAACACGATAGCGATACTTGCCACGAGTAATTAGCAATAGTTGCTGGAGATTTTCCTCGAGGAGGCGAGGGAGAGAGGAAGAAGGTCGGTGAACCCGGGTTCATCGGTCATCTCCGGGGCTCCTGGATCCGCGCACTTGTCTCGCGTCGCGATTCCCTTATTCGGAGTACATCTTTGTGCCTTTTGCCGTTCCCTGCCACCGGCTGCTCCCGGTAGAAAGCAAGGTGGTCGCCGCAACGAGAAGCTGACCGAGCCGGAGGAGAAGAAAGCGGCTACGCTTCGTGCAAAGCGAGAGGAAGAAAGTGAGGGAGAGAGAGAGAGAGAGAGAGAGAGAGAGAGGAGGGAGAGAGGAAGAAAAAAAGGTGCGAGGGAAAGGGAGAAACGGGGAGTGAGAAAAAGTGGAAGGGAAGCTGAAAGCTGCGTTAACTGAAACTTTAAGGCGGCATGTAAATAGGAGGGACGAGAGAGGAAGGTAAAATATTTCGAGTTGAAGTTTTAAACGTGCTTGCGAAGAAAATTAGGCGAATTTAAAATTCGAAGAATTTTAAATTGTGGAAAATGTTGATCGAGGAATTGAAGTTTGCGAAGAAAGTTGAACGAATGGAAAATTCGGAAAATTTGAAATTGTGGAAAACGTAGATTGAGCGAG
>NW_006263630.1:251731-251984 GCF_000469605.1 Apis dorsata | reverse complement strand
AATTGTGGAAAATGTAGATCGAGCAAAGAGTTGAAATTTCGAATATGCTTGTGAAGGAAGTTGAGAGAATGGAAAATTCGGAAAATTTGAAATTGTGGAAAATGTAGATCGAGCGAAGAGTTGAAATTTCGAATATGCTTGTGAAGGAAGTTGGGAGAATGGAAAATTCGGAAAATTTGAAATTGTGAAAAACGTAGATCGAGCGAAATTTCGAATATGCTTGTGAAGGAAGTTGGGAGAATTGAAAATTCGG